>NW_020824912.1:0-94392 GCF_003285875.2 Drosophila novamexicana
CCATTTCTTATTCCGTTTTCTCTCTGCTGATTCAAATTATTGTATTTGATCACATTTCACCTGGTTAGTACAATTTTGGCTCTGTGAAGAGCCTAGTATGCCAATCGGTGGTGATCAAAACAGCCAAAAACGACTCACAGCACCGTCCGTCAAGGAGTCAAAGCGACCTTTAACCTCACCTAGAGCAGTTTCGGGAAACTCAAGGTCGAGAGTACCAGCACAACCGTCCGCAAGACTGTGAGTCCGATTCCAACAAGAGATATTACCCCAAAAATTACCCGTTCGACTACGCAAAAAATGCAGAAGTCAAGCGAAATGGCACTGAACGACTTCGTTTCTATAACTGACCGACTAGGCCAGTTTGAAGTGAAGATCAATGACGCAGCGGACAGTGACGTGTCACTGTTCACTCTCCAAGTCCGACGAGATCAGATTAAGACTTTATGGGAAAAGGTAGAACGCGAGTACGAGTTATGTTCCAAAGCTCTCAACCAAGGCGCTTGCAGCAGCAGTGACCTGGTGGCTATGCAAGCTAAATATGATTACTCGTACTCCGTTTACGAGCGATGTGCGGCTCAACTAAGCGAAAAATAGAAAGAGCCACGGCGTTAAATAGACAAGCTGAGCAACCCCCCTCCAACTTCTCCATGTCCAGGGGTTGCAGTCTCCCGCCATGCGACACTGAAGTTTTCAGTGGGGATTACCTACGCTGGCCTACTTTCCGAGACTTGTTTACAGCTGTTTATATTAACAATCCAAGATTGACGCCGGTGGAAAAATTGTTCCATCTTAATTCCAAAACCAGCGGCGAAGCTAGAGCAATTGTCTCCAAGTCCCCGCTCACGAACGACGGCTTTCAGTCAGCGTGGGCGAGCCTGACGGAGAGATTTGAGAATAAGCGACTATTAGTCAATAGTCAATTGAAAATTCTTTCAATCTCCCCTCAGCAACACAAGAGTCTGGAGCCGCCCTTAAAGAGCTTCAGGGCACAATCCAGGGATGTTTAACGGCTCTCGACTTGTCCAGGGTGAGCACCGAAAATTGGGATTGTCTGCTAATTTTCTTGTGCTCCTCTAAATTGCCTAAGCTCACGCTGTCGTTATGGGAACAATCGCTCCACGATAAGGCAGAGATCCCTCAATGGTCCGAGATGAATTTATTTCTGATCGACCGATATCGCACCTTGGAGGCGATAGAGGATGTACGACCTACCGCACATACGCCACTCCAGTCCAAACCCACAAGAAAAGAGTCCAACCACCTGAGAACCTTCGAAGCAACAGTGACTGCAAAGCCACAGCACTGCAAATTGTGTCAGAAGGAAAACCATCCCGTGCGTCTATGCCCGCGTTTTCTACAAATGTCCGTACCCGAGAGAGTTTCCGTCATTAAGCAACAAAAGCTGTGCTTAAACTGCTTCGCCAGACAGCACCAGTTGAAAGACTGCACCAGCGCACATAGTTGTTTCACGTGCAAGGGACGTCACAACACGCTACTCCACCGTGACAGACCCCAGGTGCCCTCAGCTTCCACAACACAAATAGTTTTGAACCCTCCTTCACCAATACAGTCCACTTCTACTTCAACCCAAGCTACCGTTCAAAACTATTTTTCCGCAAACTCACATGGTGTTCTCCTCGGCACGGCTGTCATCCAAGTGTGTCATTTGGGCACAAAGTATACAGCCCGGGCATTAATCGACTCTGGGTCTGAAGCGACCTTTATTTCAGAGCGATTGTTCAAAAGGGTTAAACTTCCTTATCAACCCGTCGACGCACAGGTCTCCGGTTTGAATCAAGCCATTTCGGCTCAACCTCAAAAACTTTGCCATTTTAATATTGGCTCTCCTATAAAGCCCAGGGTTCATATTGAAACCTCGGCTTATGTTCTTCCTAAGCTGGCAGGCAATTTGCCCTCCTACACCATCCCCCAAACTGCTTTGGAAGAACTTCCAAAATTACACTTGGCCGATCCCTCTTTCTATAGGAGCTCACAGATAGACGTGCTTCTCGGCGCCGATATCCTCCCATCCATATTGTTAGGTGGCTCCTATCCCAACATATGTGGCACTCTCCTTGGTCAAGAAACGATTTTCGGCTGGATCCTTACAGGCCCCGTTTCTAAGACCAGTGCCAAATCTGTCGCATCCTTTTCGACTCAAGTCTCGCTGAATCCAAATGCGAGCTTGGATAAACTGCTCACAAAATTTTGGGAGGTGGAGGATATTCCAGTTAAGCTGGAAAAGGAATCCGACCTTTTTTGTGAGCGCAATTTTCAAAAAAACACTAAAAGGGATAAAAACGGCAGATACTTGGTCACACTGCCATTCAAGAATTCCGATCACATCCAGTTAGGCCATTCAAGGTCCATCGCACTAGCTCAATTTCTACGAAATGAGAATCGTCTGGCAAAAAATGCCCCCCTTAATGAGCAGTACGATGCGGTGATCCAGGAATATCTGGACTTAGGTCACATGCGACAAGTCCCTCCAAGCAATGGTTCAGATAACTTTTATCTACCACACCATGCTGTTCACAAGCCTGACAGCACCACGACCAAGCTCCGCGTAGTATTTAACGCCTCCCACCCGTCATCGAATGGTAAAAGTCTGAGCGATGTGCTACATGCAGGGCCCGTTCTGCAATCCGACTTAACCATTAAAATTCTAAGATGGCGCTTCTTCCGATATGTGTTCAATGCCGATATCACAAAAATGTATCGGCAAATACTTGTGCATCCCAACCACACTCCCTATCAGAGAATTCTGTTCCGAACAAAGGACAACGAGCTTCGTGACTTCGAACTCAGCACAGTCACGTTTGGAGTTAACTGTGCCCCCTTTTTGGCAATCCGGGTACTACATCAGCTATCTGATGACGTTCGTTCGCTCTATCCCTTAGCAAGTCATATTATCGCAAACAATATGTATGTCGACGATGTCCTAGCGGGAGCCCATTCCAAATCAACAGCAGATCAAGCAATTGCAGAACTCCGCAAGGCCCTTGAATCTGCCGGGTTCCCCTTGCGAAAATGGACATCCAATGAAAAGGACTTGCTAAGAGCGATTCCCAAGGACCACTTGCTTCACGCCGACTTTTTAGAGATCGAGGAAGCCTGTTCGGCAAAGACTCTCGGGATCAGATGGAAAGCTGACACCGATAAGTTCTTTTTCGCTCCATCCGAGCTAACAGCCAAACAGTCCGTCTCCAAACGTGAAGTCCTTTCACAGATTGCCAAACTGTTCGACCCAACAGGTTGGCTGGGTCCAGTCATTATCCAGGCAAAAATATTCATGCAGGAGATCTGGCTCCAAGAACTGGGCTGGGACGATCCGCTACCTGAGAGTCTTCTCATTAAGTGGAATTTATTTCTGCAAGAGTTTCCGGGCCTCAGTGCGATTCGCATCCCTAGATGGGTCGAATTCCGCCCACAGGGGACTATCCAATACCATGGGTTTTGTGACGCTTCGCAGCGTGCATATGGGGCCGCCATTTACGTGCGCACTGAGATACAAGATCGCATCTCAGTACATCTCCTAACAGCCACGACTAGAGATGTGCGGAGCAGCACTTCTGTCCGAGTTATCCGCTGCACTCAGTCCCCAGCTACCTTCCGCTGGCGGCGACTGGTTCTATTGGACAGATTCCACAATTGTGCTAGCTTGGCTTCATAAGCCACCATGCGCCTGGACTACCTTTGTAGCAAACAGAGTCGCAAAAATTACTCAGGCCACCGACTCCAATAAATGGTCCCATGTACGATCCGAGTACAATCCAGCGGACCTAGTGAGCAGAGGTGCCCCACCACAAGCGTTAGTCAACAATGAGCTGTGGTGGCACGGGCCAGAATGGTTACGCCTACCTCAGAACCAATGGCCCATTCCTTCAGATCCCCTCCCAGATACGACAATAGAGCAACGTACGATTAAGGTAAACCTAGTAAACACGGCTCCCTCATTTTCTTTCCTCGAGCGCTTCTCCAAGTTCGATCGAGCCCTGCGAGTGTTAGCCTACATCTATCGCTTCTTCAAGCGTTGCAAACGATTGTCGCTCCCGTCAACTATTGAAATTGACAGCAACGAGGTTTCTTATGCACAAGAAAAACTCATTCTCCTGACCCAGAGACAAGCATACTCGTCAGAGTACACTTGCTTGAGCACGAAAAAACAGCTCACTTCCAGCAAAATCCTTAATTTGAACCCCTTTTTAGATGGTAAGGGAATTATTCGAGCATGTGGTCGTGTAAGAGCGGCCGAAGCACTCGACTACGATGAGCGGCATCCAATCATACTGCCATACACATGTGCATATTCGCGTCTCTTGACCGCTTTCACCCATCTTATATCCTTGCATGGAGGCAACCAGCTCATGATGCGTTTAATACGATCACAGTACTGGATTCCAAAGCTGAAGGTGTTGGTCAAATCCACAATTCATTCCTGCAAAATCTGCGTCATCCGAAAAAAGAAATTGCAAACGCAGCTCATGGGCGACTTGCCTGTGGAGAGAGTCACATTCTCTCGACCGTTCACTCACACAGGAGTCGATTTTGCAGGCCCCTTCGATGTAAAAAATTACACAGGTCGAGCCTGTCTTATTACGAAAGGCTACGTGTGCGTCTTTGTGTGCTTCAGCACCAAAGCCATCCACCTAGAAGCTACATCTGACCTGACCACAGAAAAATTCCTAGCGGCATTTGCGAGATTTGTGGCACGACGAGGGTGCCCAAGTCAAATGCATTCCGACAACGGCAAAACCTTCGTCGGAGCGGCCAAAGTCCTCTCGCGCGATTTTGTAGAAGTGCTTAAGACTCAACTCCAGGCCACTTACAGTCTCCAGAAACTGTCCTGGCACTTCAACCCTCCTAGTGCACCGCATATGGGTGGCCTGTGGGAGGCAGGTGTAAAGAGTTTCAAAAATCTATTTTATAAATCTACATCGACCTCCAAATACACCTTCGAAGAGCTTTCCACGCTCCTATCCAAAGTTGAAGCATGCCTGAATTCAAGACCGATATCTCCAATGTCGGAAGATCCTACTGATCTCCTAGCTCTGACTCCCGGTCATTTTCTAGTCGGGGGTCCTCTACTTTCCGCCACAGAGCCAGAGATCAAGGAAAACGCCGCGTCCATCATTAACCGCTGGCAGCGCTTGAAGGCTTTGCAACAACAGTTCTGTCTCCGTTGGAAACATGAGTATCTTTTAGAGTTACACAAAAGAAACAAATGGCAAACTCCAACGCGAGACTTACAACGGGACGATCTAGTCATTATTAAAGAAGATAATCTTCCAGTTAATGACTGGCGTCTAGGTCGAATCCAAACGACCTATCCTGGCGACGACCAAAGAGTCCGAGTGGTCGACGTCTTAACAGCCCGAGGTGTCTCCAAGAGACCTATCTCTAAGCTGATCCTGCTCCCGATAGAATCTAGTCTCCATTTTCCATCCAGTAAAATTTCCAGTAAAGACTAGAATCCTAGATCCATAGGTCTGCGGACCATCCGTATAAAGCCGCATCAGTAATGTCTACTATGTTTTTTTTTCACATTCTTCACGTAACAGCACGATGTCTCCACGCCAACAACAAGGCCGATCCAAGAGCCGACCGGCAACGGAATCGTTCCGATGCCGAGTGTGCCGAGGAGTCCACGCGCTGCGCAAGTGCCAGCGGTTCATGCGGCTGACTCCAGAGAAGAGACTCCGAGCAGTTCTAGTCAATAAATACTGCCCAAACTGCCTGGCTCACCAACATTCCGGGGAGTCATGTCGCCGCAAGGACAGGTGCCGCAAGTGCCAGGGCGACCATCACACCTTGCTTCATTTGCAAGAAGCGCGTCGCATGCCATCTCCAGAGCGATCCCAGACAAGGCGCAGCACCAAGGCCCAAGCGCGACGCTCCGCGCCGCCTTCATCCGCTGGTTCCATCTCCTTATCATCGTTAATGGAACACAAAAGGACAACCGTGCTCCCGAGAGCACTCATCCGACTCGGAAACGGCAAGGCGACCCGCGACACTCGGGCACTTTTAGACCCGTGCTGTCCGGTAAGTCTTATCGACGCATCCTTGGCAAAGGCCTCCGGGCTATCCGTCACCCGCGTCGGTAAAGACAACGCTTGCTCGGCTTCAATAAGCTCTAGGACCTCTAGCTTCCAGCGAGAGGTCATCCTGCAAGTGATGCCAAATCTCCGGTATCAAACTCCAACGAAGCCCGTCAGCGAGGAACTGAACGAGCCCTTCACCAACATTCGATTGGCAGACGATCGCTGGTTCCAGCCGGAAATCTCCAATCTGGTTTTGGGCTCGGATATATATCCGGATTTAATTCTCCAAGGCGTCCTGCCGAGTCTTGGCGGCGCACCACTGGCCCAAAACACGGTCTTTGGGTGGATATTGTCCGGCTCCTGTGCTCAATAGTAGGAACAGAGCCACGTCCCTCTCCCTTTTTCTTTTTGCAATACTGCAAGGCGGGCGGCATGTTCACACAAGAAGTGTATCCGACAGTCGCCATCCAACCGCCATGTAATTCCGGAACCAGTACATGGAACATGTACTGAAATTTCACCACACTTATACTAATACACTTGTAGGTACTCTTGTAATGTACTCTGAAAAAATAGAATAGATGAAAATAACCTTCAAGCGAACAAAACGTGTTTTTCTTTCAAACCTGAGTTAAATTTGTGCAGAGCAGAAACGCTCCCCCAACGACAATTCATTTTGTAAAAGTTCACCTGGAAGCCCTGCGGACGCCCTACTACAACATACACAAACAAATTGTTTGGAGCGAAAAGCAATAGAAAAAGTTTGCGAGAGCACGATGCACAAGCAGAAAGTATGCAGCGAACACACGCACAAACAAGTGTATGCACAGGGGAGCACCAAAGCAAAGGAATCAAAACAGGCAATAACAACAACACGGAACTGATGCCGCGTTTTATAAAATGTAATAATTAACAGACTTACGCTGCACAACAGATAACACTTTGCACAGTTTATTAAAGCTTTTTAAATAAAGCACCGAAAAATGCAAAATTTTGAAATAAAAAGCAGGATAAAAGCGCAAAAATATATAAAAATCTTGGAGCACAAGTAAAACACGTCAATCACTCTCAACTGAGAACTCCCTCTAATCCTCATAAGTATGCAAGAACATATTTAGATCGGACCACTATATCATGTAGCTGCCATGGGAACGATCGGTTGAAAATGAAGTTGTTGAATGAAAAAACATTTTGTTTTTCAAGATACATTGACCAAACTTGGCATTTATTAGTTTAAATTTACTCCTCATATTTAGGAAAAATCCTATTAAGATCAGACAACTATATCATATAGCTGCCATAGGAACGAGTAATCGAAAATTAAGTTGTTGTATGAAAAACATTTTATTTATCAAGATATCTTGACCAAACTCGGCATTTATTATTTTTACTATTCTCCTCATAAATATGTATAATTCTATTTAGATTGGATTACTATATCATATAGCAGCCATAGGAACGATCTGTCGAAAATTAGTTGTATGAAAAAACATTTTGTTTATCAAGATATCTTGACCAAACTCGGTATTTGTTAACTCGTCATATACTCGTCATATATATGCAAAATCCTATTAAGATCAGACCACTATATCATATAGCTGCCATAGGAACGATCGGCCGAAAATCAGTTGTATGAAAAAACATTTTGTTTATCAAGATATCTTGACCAAACTCGGCATTTAGTATTTTTACTATACTCCTCATATGTACGCAAAATCATATTCAGATCGGACCACAATATCATATAGCTGCCATAGGAATGATCGTTTGAAAATTAATTTGTTGCATGAAAAAACAGTTTGTGTTTCAAGATACATTGACCAAACTCGGCATTTATTAGTTTTACTTCACTCCTCATATTTAGGCAAAATCCTATTAGGGTCGGACCCTAATATCATATAGCTGCCATAGGAACGAGTGGTCGAAAATTAAGTTGTATGAAAAACATTTTGTTTATCAAGATATCTTGACAAAATTCGGCATTCTTTTAGTTTTACTATACTCCTCATATAGCTGCCATAGGAACGATTGGTCGAAAATTAGGTTGTTGTATGAAAAACATTTTATTTATCAAGATATCTTGACCAAACTCGGCATTTATTATTTTTACTATACTCCTCATAAATATGCATAATTCTATTTAGATTAGATTACTATATCATATAGCTGTAATAGGAACTATCGGTCGAAAATTAAGTTGAATGAAAAAACATTTTGTCTTTCAAGATATCTTGACCAAACTCGGCATTTATTATTTTTACTATAGTCCTCATATGTACGCAAAATCATATTCAAATCGGACCACAATATCACATAGCTGCCAAAGGAATGATCGTTTGAAAATTAAGTTGTTGAATGAAAAAACATTTTGTTATCAAGAAATCTTGACCAAACTCGGCATTTATTATTTTAACTATACTCCCCATATATATGCAAAATCCTCTTAAGATCGGACCACTAAATCATATAGCTGCCATAGAAACGAGTAGACGAAAATTAAGTTGTTGTATAAAAAAACATTTTGTTTATCAAGATATCTTTACAAAATACGGCATTCTTTAGTTTTACTATACTCCTCAAATATATCCTATTCAGATCGGACCACTATATCATAAAGCTGCCATGGGAACGATCGGTCGCAAATTAAGTTATTGTATGACAAACATTTTGTTTTTAAAGAAATCTTGACCAAACTCGTCATCAATTTTTTTTTACTTTACTCCTCATATATAGGCAACATCACATTAATATCGGACCACAATATCATATAGCTGGCATAGGAACGATCGGTCGAAAATTAATTTGTTGTATGAAAAAACATTTTATTTTTCAAGATATCTTGACCAAACTCGGTATTTATTAGTTCTACGATACTCCTCATATATATGCAAAATCCTATTAAGATCGGCCAACTATATAATATAGCTGCCATAGGAACGATCGGTCGAAAATTAAGTTGTATGAAAAACATTTTGTGTTTAAAGATAACTTGACGGGTCGAAAATTAAGTTTAATGAAACGAGAAAGAAAGGCTATTTTCGGCACGCCGAAGATCTAATACCCATGCAGACCCCACCTTTGCATAACGCTCATAGTGCTTTGTCCTTATCTAAGAAGCACAGGCAAAATAGTTAATGCCGAGTTTGGGCAAGATATCTTGATAAACAAAATGTTTTTTTATACAGCTTAATTTTCGACCGATCGTTCCTATGGCAGCTATTTGATATAGTGGTCCGATCTTAATAGGATTTTGCATATGTATGAGGAGCATAGTAAAAATAAAAAATGCCGAGTTTGATCAAGATGTCACGATAAACAAAATGTTTTTTTCATACAACTTAATTAACTTAATCAAGAGAGATTAAGCTCCAAGATTTTTATATATTTTTGCGCTTTAATCCTGTTTTTCATTCCAAAATTTTGCATTTTTCGGTGCTTTATATAAAAAGCTTTTATAAACTGTGCAAAGTGTTATCTGTTGTGCAGCGTAAGTCTTTTATTGCCTGTTTTGATTATTTTGCTTTGGTGCTCCCCTGTGCATACACTTGTTTGTGCGTGTATTCGATGCATACTCTCTGCTTGTGCATCGCGCTCTCGCAAATTTTTTCTATTACTTTTCGCTCCAAACAATTTGTTTGTGTACGAATAATGGGTTTTTGAGTGTTCACTTGCTCTGCGCTCTCGCAAATTGCGTATGCATTTAATAATTATGTTGTGCTGTAAGAAACCGTGCACGTTCAAGCAGGCTGATGATTCTGCTCTGCCGCAATTTGTTAATTGCTGGCTGTGTGAGAATATGATGCATGCTAAATGTGCAGGTCTCACTGGACGGGATTGCGCCAAGATCGCTGCAATTACCAAGTAGGGCTGCGGTGGCTTGCGTTGGTCGTGCCCAGAATGCATCGACAAGCAAATTGATTTCTCCAGAATGTATAATTATGTGAGAAATCAGTTCTTAAAATTGAATAATGTGGCTCATCAGCTCTCGAGTAATTTTGACTCGAGTTTCGAGTTGCTTGGCAGCTATAAATTCGAGTCCCCAACCAACCGCCGGTTGGAGCCTCAACTTTTGCAATTGCCCTCTACGTCTGTTCAGACACCTACGCCTTTCTTGTCCCTTCCTAGCAACTTGGATGTATCTCCAATGTTGTCCTTATCGCCTTCTCCAAGCGACCGTCCAATTACCCCTATTTCAACCCCTGTAGTAGTCCCATTAGAGCCCGTACCTGATCCCGTCCCAGTTAAGCAAACTGCCTCAGCCCCGTCAGCTCATGGCCGCAAAGGTGGACCTGCGCGCAATCTTGCCTAGATTGTTCAAAACAATCATTGCGCCTCTTTAGCTCCTCCAACTCCTGTATTACCTACAGCCCCATCAGCGCCTATTATAACGGTAGTTGCCCCTCGTAGGCAAGTTTTTGTGTCTCGACTTTCGTCGGACACCACTTCTGAGTCATTGGCAGCCTATATTGCTAGCAAATATTCTGCTAGCGTGTCAATAACCAAATTTAATTTCTCCACCCCTCATGAAATATCATCATTCAAAATAAATGTTTCACATGATATGTTCCCAAACATTTGTGATCCCAAATTTTGGCCTCCACACATGTCACCCCTCCAGTGCCTTCAATACAGGGTACCATTTCTGCCCCAAAAAACTAGCTTAATCTTGTGACCAAATCTTTATTCATTATTAGAATGTTAGAGGTCTCATTTCAAAGCTTAAAAATCTTTTCATCTATCTAGTGCCCTCAGCACAGCACGATTTTATAGACCGCATGCTTGATCTTTCGTTGTCTCAAATCAATTCAATTTCTAATCATTTGAATAGAACACTTGACCTTGTATTTGTTAACGACTACCTTATTTCTAATGTGTCTAGGTCTCCTCCTTTATCTCTTCCTGAGGATGTCTATCATCCTACTTTAGAGATTGCAATGCTCAATTGTAATCCTTTCATTTCGTGCTCATCAGCCAATAAGCCCCGCTATTGCTTTCGCAAAGGAAATTATTCTTTGCTGAATCAGCTTATTTATGCAACCGATTGGTCTTTCGTACATGACTCCGTTAATATGAATACTGCCATTAATTTTTTTTATAACACCCTAAACTCCCTCTTAGATGTGTGTATTCCTAAGTCAATTCCTTCGACTACTTTTTCAAAACAACCCTTGTTTAGTCCCAGATTATCACATCTAAAAAATTTAAAATCTAAATATTTTAAAAAGATTAAAAAGTCTGGTTCGTGTACGGACTTGACTAAATATTCCATAGCCAAGTCGAACTTCTTTCTTCTTAATTCTCAATACTATGAGAATTATCTAACTCGTTGTAAAAGGCAATTTGCCCAATATCCGAGACAGTTTTTTAATTTTGTAAACTTGAAGCGTAAATCTTCAAGTTTGCCATCTTCTTTTTTTCTTGGCTTGGATAAAGCTAGCAATGACACTGATTCTGCTAACCTCTGCTAGTTTTTTCCAATCAACTTACTCTTTAGTCTGTCCCAATACTAATTCTTACCCTTATACTATTTGTTCCGCTAGTTCTATACCTCCTCCCATTATTTCACACTCCTCTCTCCTATTAGCTATACTCTTTAAAATCTTCTTACTCTCCTGGGCCGGACAATATTCCTAATTGTCTACTCAAGGAGTGTAGTTCTTCCCTTCCTTATACATTGCTAAAGCTTTTTAATCTATCCCTTGAAACTTCTCTTTCCATCTCTTTGGAAAGAATCTTATATCATTCCTCTTCACAAGAAAGGTGGGAAGTCTGATATACGAAATTACAGGGGCATTGCAAAACTGTCCGCTATTCCTAAATTATTTGAAAAAATAATCACTTCGAATTTGCAGCATTTCTGCAAATCAGTTGTTTCCCCTGTTCAACATGGATTCGTAAAGAATCGGTCAACTACGACCAATCTGCTTGAGTTTACTTCCTTGGTAAATGATGCTTGTCTTTCGAAAATGCAAGCTGATGTCATTTACACTGACTTCAGTAAGGCGTTTGACTCTGTGCACCATGACATTTTACTTTTTAAACTTGACGGAATAGGTTTCCCCCTGTCTCTTTTGCTTTGGATTAAGTCTTATTTAAAAGGTAGGACCCAAAGAGTAATGCTGAGGCTGACTACCTCTAAACGGGTTCACGTTACTTCTGGTTCCTCAAGATAGTCATTTTGGACCTTTACTCTTTACTCTTTTTATAAATGATCTCCCCTCTTTTATATCACATGCCCGTGTACTCATGTATGCGGACGATGTCAAACTTTTTCTATCAAACAATAATCCCCTAAATCATCTCGTCTACAAGACGATTTGAACGCTATGCAACTATGGTGTTCGGCCAATCAATTGCATCTAAATTGTTCAAAGTGTATGCTTATGACATTTAATCGTACTACACCTTATCTTGTCAGTTATACAATCGACAATATCCCATTGCAACGTATACTAACCGTTAAGGATCTAGGCGTTATTTTTGATTCTAAACTCTGTTTCAATCTTGTACTTGGATTCATTAAACGATGGTCTAAAGAGTTTAACGATCATTTTATAACAAAACTTCTGTACATCTCTCTTGCTCGCCCTATCCTTGAATACTGCTCTTGCATCTGGTCTCCACAGTATAACAATAGCCAGAATCGTATTGAATCTGTTCAGAAGCAATTTCTGCTTTTTGCCTTACGAGGTTTAAATTAGGACCCTCATCTTCGGTTGCCATCCTACTCCAGCAGACTGTTTCTTCTCAACCTTCCGTCTTTAACCAACCGTAGGACAATTCTCGGTGTAGTCCTTCTACATAAGTTGATTATTGGCGACATAGATTCTCCTTTTCTGCTAGGGCGTCTTCGATTCTCTGTTCCGGTTAGACCAACCAGAAATTATCGCCCCTTATTCCTATCTACGTGCACAACAGACTACGCTATGCACAATCCTTTTCGCGTGCTATGTAAAAATTATAATAGTTTGCATCACGTTTTCTCTACAGAACTGTCTCTACCCCTAATAAAATCGTTGCTTTCAGGATTCCTTCGGGAAGTCGCTGACCATTCCCAGCTATGAGCAGGGGCATAGCTTGCCGGACAGGCTGAAAAATTTTCCCCCACCGGGTCGGTGATTTTCCATTACTTTTCTCCTTGTCCAATCTACTTAACACTCTTTATCTAACTTATATTGCTGTACTTTATTACCAATCTTCTTACTTTCTTTTTTCCTATTTATTGTATTTTCTTTATTAATATAGAAAATTAAGATTATTTTTAATTTTACTTGAGAACACTTTTTTCCTAATTACAAACTTCTGCTTAGATGTAGGCTTTAATAGCGTCACTGACAAAATTAGCTGTGAAAAGGGGCACAGCTGGCCGGACTTCATCGGTCGGTGATGCTATTTAGAAAATTGTATTCTTTAACTAGGCTTTTAGCATATAATTCTATTATATATTGTATAACCTATTAAATAATGAGGAGGTCACTCGGTTTGTCGACCATTAATAAATAAATAAATAAAGTAAAACTAATAAATGCCGAGTTTGGTCAAGATATCTTGAAAAACAAAATGTTTTTTCATACAAAAACCTCATTTTCGACCGATCGCTCCTATGCCAGCTATAGGATATAGTGGTTCGATCTTAATAGGATTTTGCATATATATGAAGAGTTAAGTAAAACTAATAAATGCCGAGTTTGGTCAAGATATCTGGAAAAACAAAAAGTTTTTTCATACAAAAACTTAATTTTAGACCGATCGTTTCTATGGCAGCTATATGATATAGTGGTCCGATCTTAATAGGATTTTGCATATATAAGACGAGTATAGTAAAACTAACAAATACCGAGTTCTAAAATTAAGTTGTTCTAAGCACAAATGTTTTGTTTTTCACGATATCTTGACCAAACTCGGCATTTATTGGTTTAACTATTCTCTTCATGTATATGCAAAATCCTATTAACATCGGACCACTTTATCATATAGCTGCCATAGGAACGATCCGTTGAAATCCAGGTTGTTGATTAAAAATCTGTTTTGGTCATCAAGATATCTTGACCAAACTCATCATCTACTATTTTCCCGGTATTTCTTAGATACAGACCAAGTACTATATGCATTATGAAAAGGTTGAGTCTGCAAGGGTATTAGATCTTCGGCGTGCCGAAGATAGCCCTTCTTTCTCATTTTTTTAAGTTTTGCAATGTATTAAACTAGTCAGTGGATTTAATTAAAATTTGTTAATAATTATTTGAATGAATTTATTTGAGTTTCATAATCACTGCTGCTCGTATGAAAATTAATTTTCTTTTTTTATACTCTTGCAGAGTATTATAATTTTGACTTGAAATGTGTAGCGCATGGAAGGAGATATCTCCGACCCCATAAAGTATATATATTCTTGATCAGCGTCTACAGCCGGTCGTTATAGCCATGCCCGTCTATCTCTTTCTATGCGAACTGGTCTCTCAGTTTTAAAGCTATCTTAATGAATTTTTTCAGAAGTTCCTTTCCTTCCATAGAAACGAACGGTCGAAAATTCAGTTATTGTATGAAAAAACATTTTATTTATCAAGATATCTTAACCAAAGTCGGCATTTATTAGTTATACTCTACTCCTCATATATATGCAAAATCCTATTAAGATCGCACCACTATATCATATAGCTGCCATAGGAACGACCGGTCGAAAATAAAGTTGTTGTATGGAGACATTTTTTTGTTTTTCACGTTATCTTGACCAAACTCGGCATTTATTAGTTTAACTATGCTCCTGATATATGTCGGAGAATTAAAGTCATCTCCCTTCAGGTCCTCGTTGTTGGTTGCTTGATCGTTCGGATTCTGGTGTTCCGTACTCCGTTCTGGCGGATGCAGCGAGTCTGTGTTGCCTTTGTTGCTCCTCATTGTCTCTTAAATACACGCACGTGACAACCTCACGCCACGGCACGGTCTACCATAAACATCTCAGTTTCATTCCAACTTTTTAATTTCATTGAATAGTTAAGAAAAACCAAATAATATCAAATTCATATAATATTCCATAACCTAAGCACCTAAGCCTCTAGTCGGTGTTCCACCGAAGAGACATTTTTTTGTTTCTAGGCTTGCCCCTCACTTTTCATCAGATGATGTAAAAGCCTTTATACAGGCAAAAATTCAAGCCCCAGTTATACTGGTGGAGAAATTTAAGTTCGCGTATGAAAGGGATATTGCGTCCTTTAAAATAAGTGCTCCGCCAGAAATATTTACTGATATTTGTTGTAAAGAGTTTTGGCCGGAGCACTTAATAGTAAAAGAATATAAGGCCAAAAAGAAAAATCGGACTCCGATTTTATTACCACCTATTTCTAATGGCGCATCAACTTTAGTTGCTGCGTCAAAAAACTAATTCCATCTTTCGAGCTTGCCTACCAGAATGTTAGAGGTCTTAAATCTAAACTCGCTAAACTGTATTTAGACTCTCTTGCTTTCAATTTTCAAATTATCGCTTTTACTGAGACCTGGCTGAAGCCGGACATCTCAGACTCTTCAATTTTTACCTCCAAATACACCACTTACAGATGCGATCGAGCCTCCCGTATCGGAGGAGGAGTACTTATAGCTGTCGAGTCTGCTCTTTCGTCGGAACGCATTGATCTTCCCATCTCAGAGATTGAGTTGGTGGCTGTACGAGTTGTATTTGGTACTTTTTCTATCTTTATTACATGTTCATATTTACCTCCTTTATCTAATTTGTCTACCTATCAAACCCATCTTAATGCTATCTATCTCCTCCCTACTTTCTGATAGAGACCTTTTAGAAGTTCTTGGGGACTTTAATCTTCATGTTGTCGAGTGGTCATCGCCATCAGACTCAAACTTTCTGTTGCCGTCATCGTCAAACGAATTTATTGATGGTCTACATGAAATGTCCTTACGGCAGGTTAATCGTGTGCGCAATTCAAGAAACAGATCTCTTGATCTAATTTTCGTGTTGGATTCGTTCAACAGTGTTGTGCACAGGATCAATCCGCTTACACTTTCTGAAGACCTTTTTCATCCAACTCTGGAAATGGTCATTGATTTACCAGCCCGAGTCCCTATCAAGGAATCGGAATTAGCTGAACGTACGCGTTGTTTCAGAAAGGCTGATTTTCATAAGCTTAATGATCTTATTCTGCAAGTCGACTGGTCCCAACTGTACAATTGTGCAGACATTGATGTTGCCTTGAAACTTTTTTATGACACCTTGTACTCGATTTTTGATGTCTGCGTTCCTCTTGATTACCCAGCGAGGCCTGATAGGCCTCCCTGGTTCTCAAAGGAACTGATGAGGTTAAAAAACGTGAAATCGAGGTGATATAAAAAGTTTAAGAAATCGGGAAATCACTCTGATTTCTCCCGCTATGCAGTTGCCCGATCAAATTTTTCCACCCAAAATTCCATCTGCTATAAGAATTACCTTCGGCGTTGTCGCCTTCAATTTTCACATAATCCTAAGCAATTTTTTAACTTTGTCAATTCTAAACGAAAGACATCTACTTTGCCTTCTTCGGTTAAGTTTGCAGATGAGAGTGCGAACACTGATCCAGGCATAGCCGATCTGTTCGCAAACTTTTTTCAAACTACCTACTCCTCCATTAGGTATAATAAAAATCAGCCTTATCCTTATCAGTTACAGAGGTCAAACTGCATCTTTAATCCCATTATTACTGAAAGTTCGCTTCTTAGCGACCTTAATACTATCAAGCCGGTTTACTCGCCGGGCCCTGATGGTGTTCCTGCTTGCAAGCTTAGATACTGCGCTGCAGCATTATGTAAACCTGTTTTAAAACTTTTTGAATTGTCCGTAAACACTTCATCTTTTCCGACCATCTGGAAGGAATCATACATTATCCCTCTCCATAAGAAAGGGAGTAAGTCCGATGTTGAAAACTATAGAGGTATTTCCAAATTATCTGCTATACCTAAAGCTTTTGAGAGAATTATAACATCTCAACTGCAGCATTTATGTAGTTCTATTATTTCACCTTCCCAGCATGGGTTCGTGAAGCGCAGATATACAACCACTAACCTTCTTGAGTTTACTTCGTTTGTAATTGATGGGTTTAAGGAAAGAAAGCAGACTGACGTCATCTATACTGATTTCAGTAAGGCTTTCGACTCTGTCAACCATTCCTTGTTGCTTCATAAAATAAGCCTTCTCGGCTTCCCAGTCAATCTTTTGAACTGGATATCAGAGTATTTGCGTAACAGAACCCAAAAGGTTCTTTTCAGAAATTCATTCTCTAAACGTATTCTGGTGACTTCCGGTGTTCCTCAAGGTAGTCATCTTGGCCCGCTACTCTTTACTCTTTTCATCAATGACCTTCCCTCGGTACTGTCTCACTCTCGAGTATTAATGTATGCTGATGATGTAAAATTATGCCTTGCATATAAGGATATTGCATCATGTTATCTCTTACAAGCGGACATTGATGCGTTTCAGGCTTGGTGTCTAGCCAACCTGTTAAACTTAAACTGCTCTAAATGTAAGGTTATGACCTTCTATAGAAGCCCTCCTCAATTTGTTTCTTACATCCTTGATAGCATACCGCTTGAGCGTGTTAATAGTACTTCTAATGAAGTTAATGATCTAGGTGTCATCCTTGATCATAAACTTAAATTCGACTCTCATGTTAATACCGTGGTCAATAAGGCCAGAATAGTTATGGGTTTCATCAAGCGATGGTCAAAGGAGTTTGACGATCCGTACACGACAAAAACACTTTATATATCTTTGGTACGACCTATTCTTGTATGGCTCATGTATCTGGTCACCACAATATGCTACCCATCAAAACAGAATTGAATCCGTTCAGAAACAATTCTTGTTGTTTGCCCTTAGTGGTTTAAATTGGGATCCTCGTGTGCGGTTACCGTCATACTCCAGTAGACTTCTGATGATTAACCTTCCTTCTTTAATTAATTGTAGAACCATGCTGGGTGTAATATTTATTCATAAATTAATTACTGGTGAAATCGACTCTTCTGTGTTGATTAGCCAATTAAATTTCTCTATCCCTACTAGACTAACACGTAATTTTGTACCTTTATCGCTTCAATTTTGCTCAACTAATTATGCCTTGCATGAACCGTTCAGGGTTCTCTGTGATGACTATAACAAGCATTACAGAGTATTCTGCTCGGAAGCTTCTCTTCCTCGTATAAAGTCTTCTATTCTAAACTATTTAGCAAGTAGATAGTCCTATTTTTATTTGTAATTGTATTTGTACACGTACTCGTTGTTTGTATCGACTTTTTTTTTAATATTATTTTTTTTTCTTCATATTTACTTTTCATTTCGTGTCGTACGTTATAGGACTGCGCCCCTCGGTCGGTTGGGCGGGAGGTGGGATGCAGTACGTTGCATCGGGATTCGCGTAAAAAAAAAAAAAAAAAAATAACATAACTTTACTTCTATTTTAAACATGTCATAGGTTATCTTAACATATCTTAGGTTATATTCTCCTATAAACCATTTATTACATTTACATGTACAAGCAAGAGATCATTTGAACATATTCAAATTATACATTAATCAATTCAAAGCATCAAGTCGTAATCCAAGATACATAACTAGGCTTTTATTAGCCAACTTTTAAAACCATCGCCAAACGCATTGACTTCACGCCCAACACTGTGCTTCACGAATTCATCAACCACATTGCTCGTCCATCGCCCAACACTTGGCTTTATGAATTCATCGAACACATTTCCAAAGCAACCCTCGTCCATCGCCAACCACATGACTTCACGAACACTCTTCTGTATCAACCGACTTTTCAACAGACTTTACATAAAGCTCTTCTGGAATTTCCGGTAACTTCGGCAAACTTTCGTGTGGATACTTGTAACGTCTATTGTTCTGTGTAGACTTTAATATCGGTCTCCGTCCAATACCTCGACCACCAAAAAAGGACCTCTGAACTTTGGATCTAATTTCGTTTGCTGTCTCTCACTGTTTTAAAGCAACACTAAGTCACCCACACAGAACCTACCTTTGCCATACTTTTATCAAATTTTGTCTTCTCATATCTAGCGACCTTTTCCATGTTCTTAGCGGCCAACTCCCTTAATTTAATCTTGTCAATTTCCATTTCGGTATCACTACCGGTAGGAATCAATCCCAGTGGACGCGCAACTTTACCAATCAAAAGTTCTAGAGGACTACACTACACTTAGTGCTACTATTAACTGTACAGTCAAGGGCTTACTGTACTTCCCCCCCAGGGCATCTTGCCACGGTCTAGCACCTGTCTCAACAGCCGTCAACAGATTCTTTAGTGTACTCATAACCCTTTCAACTTGACCGTTGAAACCACACTAAAGGTGTGAAACAGATAAACGTGTTTAGTAAAAGCGTCGATTTGTACAATGATATATTCTTTACGATCACCTTTTCCGCCAAGGAATGTTAATTTTTGGAATTGGGTGTAGTTCAATTTCAAGTGTTCCTGCAGTTCTCCGCAAATCTTCGAACATATTTTGTCATACTAGAAAACCAGTAATGCGTACACCTTGTCCAGCGTTTTCTCCCCAACCTAGTACATGATAGACTCATGTACCTGATTTATAACTGACCAGTGGAATGCACGAGGAACTACCGGTAAACAACGAGTTCTTGAATTCTTCTGAATCTTTATATAGAAAGCATTTGATCTCATTTCATAAGTGGCAACTACTATAGTATTCAACCTCATGAGGCTTAGAGTTTATGCGGTGCAAAAGGATAGCACCATACCGTCGGTATGCAGTTCAATCGGAAACTGGGGGTCACAAATAATCAAAACAGGCTTGTTTGTTAAAACACTGATGATTTTACTGCGAATTTCTTTATGCTGTGGCTGCCAATCAAAACTATCTTTTCAGATGTGAGAAAATACAAAGGCTTCATCAGTAGGGAAAATCCCGGAATGAATTGACGAAAATATGACGCTAACCCAATGAACTGTCTTAGAGTAGCAACTGACTTCGGTGGAGGCAACGCCACTAGTGATTTTATTTTGCTTAAATTTGGACGTGTCTCCCCCGCTTTTATCTTATAGCCAAGGTAGCGAACTCTAGATCTCAAAAAAATGCACTTCGAAATGCCAAATGATAATCCTGCCATCACTAGAACGTCTAATACGGGTTGCAACCGCTCATACGCTTCTTCCTTCGTTTCTGAAACAATTAATATATCGTCCATATAAACGATTACAAACGATTGAGCAAAACTGCCAAGTGCTTTCAATACAGCTCTTTGAAGCACAGACGGTGCGTTCTTTAATCTAAAGGGCATCGAAAGAAATTCATATCGTAACAAAAGCAGTACATTCATTGATTCAGGGTGCATTAAAATCTGGTACTACCCGCTAGAGAAGTGAAATATTTAGCTCCCCTGAGTCTAGCTATTTGATCTGATATCAACACAGAGTCTTGCTGAACCGTTTTTGTTCTCTACTAATAATGCAGGACTAGCAAATGGTGATCTACTAGGTCTGATAACCTTATACTCGGTTAATTCATTAATTTTAGCACGTACTAACTCCCTTTCACTTGGACTAATTCTGTATAGTCGCCTTTGCACAGTCTTGGTCGAATCAATCAAACGAATATGCATATTCCCACTACTCACACGCGTTTGCCATTGCCTTAGATTGAGTGTTTGAGTGTTGCTTTAGTAATGATATTAAAATTTCTTGTTCATTTATGACCATTTCAGTTTTAATGTTATCAAAATTAGTAGGTTGAACGGTTTCACAATCGTTCACAACTTTACTTTGAACAATCTTAAAGTTATCGTTAGAAACTTCCACTAAAAACCCTTCAGCCAATATCTCTGCCAATTACAGTATTATTTTTCATATTTTCGTCTGGTACTATTTGAAACAAAACAACCAATCAATGATGTTTGATTCAACTTGTACAGGACTGTAAGTATTGGCATTACCTATTCCCTTTAACGAGAAAACGCTATGAATCCTCTTACCAACTAACTTATTAGAAACGCTTTCTTTAATTAATGAGCACTCAGCTCCCGAATCAAATGTAATTCGAAATCTCTTACCATTGACCAGCATACTCGATTGAGGCTCCCCTTTAGCGCACAGCTCCACTCTTTTATCCGATCTTACTCCCAATCCGGCATTTTGCATTTTTTTTTTTGGCAATTAGTGGCAATATCCTCCTGACATCTGTAACAAGTTACATTTGCCCTTCCATGATGAGGCTGCCTTGAACGCCACTCCTTTCTAGTTGCCTCTTTAAACAATTGGCTGAACTGTTGCCAAGTTATTCCTAGGTAGCATATTTCTGATAACCACTGGGCTGCTGCGCCTTCCAAAGCTTTACTCACAGCTAATATAAGAGCACTGTCACTTAACGGTTTTACTCGTAAAATGATGTCGACCGTAGCGCACCTGCGTGGCATCCACCTCAGCAATGTCCGGATTAAATTACGGCAAGCAAATCTCGCTAGTCTGTTGTAACTCGCTCGCCGGCAACTGTAGCCTCTTAATCAGTTCCAGAAAATTCCAGTTTTGCTGCTCTAACAACGAGTATCCCACTTCTGATGTCGGAGAATCAAAGTCATCTCCCTGCAGGTCGCAATTGTTGGTTGCTTGATCGTTCGGATTCTGGTGTTCCGCCTGTAGCTTTTGGGCTGTTGCCCAAGCAGGTCGTGGCGATTTGGTGAATAACAACCACTTAATATTGGCTATTCTTTTATATATTTTTGAATACTGTCCACCCCTGTCCCATTGACGCTCTCTATTCACACAGTGATTTCTAGGTTTCCGGTCCACGATCCTCGTCATCTGATTCCAAGCAGGGATTTATTTATCCTCGTGTCCTTTTTGTTGCACTGCCTCCGGGCAGGGAATCGTGACCATTTCACGGTCGCCAGGAACAATTATTTATGAAAACTCCGATGTTAAGTTAATTAAAGTCGGCTTTATGTCGTTCTTAAATGTAAGCTGAGGTTAAGGCTACTTGTATATACTTATGCTATTATCGGTTAATAGCTACAAAAAGAGAGAGTGTGTATTATGTGCACGCCTTGGTGAGTACATATATGGTACTCTTTGTATGCGCTACATAAGCGTAACGTGGGATATGCGCCGTCAGCTAAACGGTCACCTATAGTACTAGTGGTCCGCACTGCGTAATATGAGCCTAGGTCAATGAAATAAGTTATCTGCCTGTAGTGGTCTTCTTTCTCGAGGTGTGTTGACTCTTAGGAAGCAGTAGTTGTTCCTAGCGGGCCTCTCCTTTGGTCGGCTGGCTTCGCAGGTGGTATGTAGTCCAGCCAATGATTACGGACGATTATGTTGGGAATGCTAATGCTTTCCTATCGTTGCCCTTGTGGCACAGCAATTAAAAATTAAAACGAGAAAGAAGGGATATCTTCGGCATATCTTCTTCTAATACCCTTGCAGACCCAACCTTTTCATAATGCTCATAGTGCTTTGCCCATATCTAAAGAGTACCGGTTAATGCCGAGTTTGGTCAAGATATCTTGATAAACAAAAAAGGTTTTTAATCAATAACCTGGTTTTCGACCGGTCGTTCCTATGGCAGCTATATAATATAGTAAGGAGTATAGTAAAACTAATAAATGCCAAGTTTGGTAAAGAATTTTGAAAAACAAAATGTTTTTTATACAACAATTTAATTTTCGACCGATCGTTTCTGTGGCAGCTATATGATATAGTGGTCCGATATTAAGAGGATTTTGCATATATACGAGGAGTACAATAAAACTAATAATTGTAGAGTTTGGTCAAGATATCTTGATAAACAAAATGTTTTTTCATACAAAAAGTTCATTTTCGACCGTACTTCCCTATGGCAGCTATATGGTATAGTGGTCCGATATTAATATGATTTTGACTATATATGAGGAATAAAGCAAAAATAATAAATGCCGAGTTTGCTCAAGATATCTTGAAAAGCAAAATGTTTTTTCATACAACAACTTAATTTTCGACCGATCGTTCCTATGACACTATATCATATAGTGGTCCGATCCAGCTGGCTTTGACATATGTGCTGCGTACAACAGAAAGCGGGAGTTCTGCAAAGTTTTATTAAGATAGCTTTAAAACTGAGGGAATAGTTCGCAGAGAAACAGACAGACGGACAGACGGTCAGACGGCTTTTGGACTGTAAGATTTTAATATTAAATGCCTCCATTAGGCTTACTATAGGGACTTCTGGGGTTTATTCAACAAGAGACTTCAAATCGTTGTGAATTAAAACAGTTGACTTTGTTATGTCTTTTATTACTTTTGAGAAGTATTTTCTCCATAACTATTTTTCAGTAACGATGTTATTGTCTCAGAATTGAATGCGGCATCGTTATTGCAGTATACTGTCTATATTTTTGGGAATAGTTTTACTAACTGGAACATGGATTGTTTTATATCAACTATTGTTCTTGACAGTATTGGTTGGACGATAGAATTTAGAAAACTTGTCAATGCAAGTAGGAAACTGTTTTTTGTCCGTAGAAGAAATATCGAGGTGGAGCATTTCTCCAGCGTATGTTGGAATCTGTGCTATTCCGAGTTCCTGTCCTTTTAGCTGTCTGTTATATTTAGCTTTGGCACAGATTTTGCAACTTGGCGACTTCAGTCGCTAACTTGCTCATATTTGGAAAAAAAATAGTCATGTAGGACTTGTTTGACGTTTTCTTGCGCGGCACGGTGCGCACGATTGTGTTCTGATTATTTCGATCTGTTCTTTTTTGTTTGTAATGTCGGATACGATATTTTTACAGTGCAGGAACTTAGTTGCTGGAAAATTCGATACCAAATCGTGTTGAAACTGGCCAGAGTCGGAAAATCGCAGTGTATTGCATTGACTACGTTTTGGTTGATTACCTCTTGAGGGTCTCCAAGATGGTGTTTTTGTCAGTGAAGTTGAATAAGTGGCGAGTCTTGATGGCGAAAAGTATGAGATTGCGTTTCAGAGACAAACGTGCTTCCCTAGATTTATTTGATTTCTGAAGCAATTTAAAGGTTTGTCTGTTGTTTCGACCATGTAAGGTCAGTGACAATTCACTGTGAATGGTAGCAGCGTCTGACTGAGGCTCGTCTTGTAAGGCGTTTTCGTTCTGTCGGGACAAAGCGTCTGAATTCGTGTTCTTTTCCGTAACTGCAAATGTTAAGGGTTGGTGATCAGTAAAAATTTTAATTATTTTGGTACCGTATAATAAGATTTGAAGTTTACCTAGAGCCCACACGATGGCTTATAATTCACTTTCGTTTGTTGCATAGTTTAGCTAGCATTGTTTAAGTGTTCGGGATATCATGGTGATTGGTTGGCCACCTTGGGATAGAACAGCAACGATGCCATTAGCGGACGCGTCGGTAGTTAGGTCAAAGGGCTGCTGGAATCTTATGATGCCAAAATGTTCCGTAGACGTTCAAATGCATTGCAATTGATGCAAGATCTTTGCCAAATCTCCTGTAGTAACTGGCCAAACAGAGAAATGTTCGAATCGCTTGTATCGCTCTAACCTTTTCGGGATCAGTTATTGGTAACTATAAATCCTGAGCATTCGAATTTTTCTTCGAAAAATTTAGTTTTTTCTTGTGAAGTTTTCATGTTAAATGCTAACCTAAGCACTTTAGTTCTGTGGCAATATGCTGAATATGGCCGATTTCATTTTCAGAAAAAAAGTTCATGTCGTCTACATAAACATTTGGAAAATGCTTCCTGCATTTTTTAAGCCGAAAGGCAGGCGACAGAATTCGTATTTACCGCCGTTTTCTAAAAATGATGTTTTTTGTGGTCTTGTTGCGCTAGATAAATTTGGTGGTAACCTGACTAAGTCTGGTATTTAGGTATTAGTGTTATTTAGTTAAAGTCAGAGAAGAATGTAAAATGACAAGTGCATGTGTAGTGTGCTAGAGTACGATGAAAATCTTCTCATTCTAAACGTTGTAGTCATAATGAACAGACGTGCTGCTCTTCAAAAATAATATTTTTTGTGACTACAACGACACTCGGGACTTGCTGTGCTGGCAGTATGCCCTATCGTAAAGGAAGCGATTTCTCAGATCCGACATCAGAAGGGGTATCGGCATGGCACTATGCAAATCTTGGTTACTGTCAAAACTGATCAGTACTCCCTAGAAATATTATTTCATGTAATAATGGAACTTTTTGAAATAAAATGTATTGACAGGCAGTGATATACTTGGACTAGGCTTTGTAGTCTCCATCTCCATCTCCATCGGCTGACAAATTGTCAATGTATAATACCAAAAGTGTTCATGCACTAATAAAAGTCAGAAACAAGTTACGTAAAGCATTTGTATAATGATAGAGCATTAAGTAACACGGACAAGAATCGTCTACTAGAATTGTTGCAAAACTATGCTTATAAATTTATTGAGAGTATTTCTCAAACCCGAGTGACCACAAATGAAAATGAAATTCGCTTGCTTGACCCAATTAAAACTGTACAGAGACGTCCGTATAGGCTAAGCATAGAAGAAAAGGAAGTCGTGCTAAATAAAGTAAAAGAATTGTTAGAATCAAATGTCATACGTCCAAGTTGCTCCCAATTTGCAAGCCCAATGCTGATAATTAGAAAGAAAAATGGAACCGATCGGCTATGTGTCGATTATCGGGAGCTTAATACTAATACCATCGATGACAAATATCCTATGTATCCCCGATTTTTCAGAGCGCAAGCATTGGGTGATTTGACTCAAACGTACATTGTAGCGAAGACAAAGGAAGAGGCATTTGAAAGGCTACAAGCGGTCTTGGAAAGCTTGTCTCGGGCTGGATTTTCCTTTTATATTACAAAGTGCTCATTCTTGAAAACGAGCATAGAGTATCAAGGATACTTCATCGAAGCGGGTCAAATTCGACAAATCCACGGAAGTCACAAGGGTGCGACAGCTCATAGGCTTTTCCTCGTATTTTAGGCAGTTTGTATAATGTATGCATTGTATAATCTCTCCTCCAAAAATAATAGCTTTGTCTGAAAGCCGGATTATGAGGAAATGCGTCAAAAAATCATATCAATTCTAACTAAGGATTCCGTTTTGACAGTTTTCGATCCACTGAAGCCAATTATACTACATTCGGATGCAAGTTTTTTTGGTGCCATTTTAATATATAAAGTAGAAAATAGACCCAGGATTTTTGAATATTACAGCTAATGTACCACAATAGCTGAATCATAATATCACTCGTACGACCTTGAAATCCACGTGACTAATAACGCAGTAAGACACTTCCGCCATTATTTACATGGTCAAAAATGTATTGTGCATACAGATTGAAACTCGCTTAAAGCAAGTATCAAAAAAATTGAACTTACCCCAAGGGTACATCTATGGTGGGCATATCTTCAATCATTCGATTTCAGTATTGAATATAGGAAGGGAGGACGCATATTGCATGCCGATTTCTTCTCGCGTAATCTACTGCCCATTGACTATAAATCCTCAGCGAAAATAGTTGAAATGCGCATAAACCTAGCTGAGATAACTGATGATTGGCTTCTAGCCGAACAAAAACGAGATTCTGACATTGCTTCCATAATCTCAAAATTGCGAAATCATGAGATGGGAGAAGCTATCTCAGCGAAGTACAAATTACGAGCAGGAGTGTTGCATCGAAAGATTCAAAGAAATGACAGCACAAAATGTATGCCTGTAATACCCAGAGCCTTCAGAGGGTCAGTCACTAATAATGTCCATGAAACATTAATGTATTTAGGGTGGAAGAAAACTTTATACAAAATGTATGCCAACTATTAGTTTGAGAAGATGTCTAAATATGTGAGAAAGTTTGTAGAAAATTGCATTGCTTGTATAGGGTCATAACCTCCATCTGGCAAGCCACAAATAGAAATGCACCCGATTCCTAAAGATGACATTCCCGGGCACACTGTGCATATTGACATAACCGGAAAGTTAAGTGGCAAAAACGACTTGAAGGAGTATCTCATAGTTCAAGTTGATGCGTTCACAAAATTTATTCACCTCCAACATACGCTATACCTTGACGGAAAAATGCATTAAGGCAGTCAAAGAAACTGTTGCACTATTCGGAGTGCGGGACGCATCATAGCTGATCAGGGAAGATATTTTGCCAGCCTAAACCTGGTGTTTAGGGAATTTTGGTGATCATGTCCTACTCAAGAGGAAGAGCGAAATCCAACGAAGTTGGATCCCACGCTTAAGGGACCTTTTGAGATAATTAAAATACTTAATGGAGAAAGGTATTTAATTAAGTCATTGACGTGTAAGCGCACGTTTAAGTATGCGCATGAGCATTTACGAGCTTTGCCAAGCAGAAATGTATCGGAGGAGTTGTTACGTGGGTCAGAGGTTGAATGACCGGCATGGATCCGCTCCATGTTATCGTTGCTGGGCAGTAATAGCCTATAGACGTGTGATGACAGAACAACAACAAAAACAAGTAAGAGGTTCTAGTCGGGAGCTCCCGACTAGGGAACACCCTGAACCCTATTATTCAAATACCAAATAAATTAAAAAAAAACATGGAAGAGGTTCTAGTCGGGAGCTCCCGCCTAGGGGATACCCTGAACCCTCTTATTCCAATACCAAATAAATTAATAAAAAAAAAGTTCTCTTGGCAGGGCCTGAATTTGCAACTGACCGCATAACTTACTGTCGACTCTACTCAACAGCCACACCAGCAAAAAAAAAATAATAATACTTTCCCCGGTAGGGCTCGAGCTCGCGACAGACCGCACCACTTGCTATGCCTCTACTCAGCAGCCACACCAACAATTAAGTACTTATGATAAAAAAAGGAACTAAAATAACATTACAAAAAAAAAGATGCAATTACCATGCTATTAGAATGCGAAGCAGACGCGCAAAATGTGTGTGTGTACATGTATACAGAAATTCTTAAAGCTGTTGCCCCATTCAATTGCGCAGTTGCATATAATATTGGTTTTTCTTAACCGATATTTAAGAAATTTTCTACAGTATATCTTATTGTTCCATAGAATATTTGTGTATTCTGAAAAAGTCAATTGCATTTAAATTGTGGCTTAAATTGGTTGGCAATAAAAGTTGGGTTATTAACTTGATTTATAGCTCTGTGGTGGTAGCGGGGAGGTGGCGATAAGTATAAAACGAACGATACTTGACATATATATAATATTCTAGAAGCAACACATCATGTTTGGTGACTCTAGCTCATATTATTTATCTAATTTGCTCAACAAACAGGATGCCGATATCGATTTTTATCGATTGGTTGGAAACGGAGTAAGTTATCGATTATCGGAAACAAACTCGATCTGCGCAGGCACTAGGAGCACCTACATCTAAACTTTCAATTTCTCTAGCTCTTATAGGTTCTGAGATCCTTGCGTTCATACATACGGACGGACAGGGAGACGGACATGGCTAGATCGACTCGGCTATTGATGCTGATCAAGAATATATATATTTTATGGGGTTGGAGATGTCTCCTTCTGTGCGTTACACATTTCACGACAAAATTATAATACCCTCTGCAAGATGTAAATATATGACATAAATTTTACCTAACAATTTGAGTATGTGAAATATCAGAATGACCGTGTTGTATAAAAATAATCTATCGTGACTATTATTTTGAAATGTTATCGATTAACTGTAAAGAATAAACATAGAATATGCCGTAAGGTACTGTTATTCAATATTAGTGTCGCATGGTGTGAGACAATGAAGTCAGTCTCTTCGGAGCATGACCCGAGTGTGTTGTGTAGAGTTCAGTTTGGTATTTAGTGTTAAGTGCTCACAAGCAGTACTTAAACTCAGAGAAGAATCTAAAATGACAAGAGCATGGGAAGTGTGCTAGAGTACGATCCTATGGCAGCTATATGATATAGTGGTCCGATTTTAATAGGATTTTGCATATACATGAGGGGCATAGTAAAACTAATGAATGCCGAGTTTGGTCAAGATATCTTGATAAACAAAATGTTTTTTCATACAACTTAATTTTCGACTGATCGTTCAGTGCTGCGTGCAACAGAAAAAGGCACTTCTGCAAAGTTTCATTAAGATAGCTTTAAAACTGAGAGACTAGTTCGCATTGAAACAGACAGACGGACAGACGGACTTGGCTATATCGACTCGGCTGTTGATGCTGAATATATATGCTTTATGGGGCCGGAGATGTCCGTCTGCAAGGGTTTAAAAATAGTTACTTTGGCGGGGTTCGAACTCGCAACTAACCGCACTACTTGCCGCCGTCTCTACTCAACAGCCACAACATAAAACAAGTAAGAGGTTCTAGTCGGGAGCTCCCGACTAGGGAATACCCTGAACCCTCTTCTTCCAACACCAAATGCAAATATATATACTAGAAGATATATGCCAAGTTTGGTTACTCTAGCTCTAATTACTTAAAAAAATAGCCCAAGAAACAGAATTTTGATATTGATTTTTATCGATTGCTTGGAAACGGCGTAAGTTATCGATTATCAGAGACAAACTCGATCTGCGCGGGAACTGGGAGCATCTACATCTAAAATTTCAAGTCTCTAGGTCTTATAGGCTCTGAGATCCTTGCGTTCATACATAAGGACAGACGGACACACGGATGGACAGACAGACGAACAGACAGACGGACACGGCTAGATCGACTCGGCTATTGATGCTGATCAAGAATATATACTTTATGGGGTCGGAGATGCTTCCTTCTGCCTGTTACATACATTTGGCTTTCGCACAAATACAATATACCCATATACCCATTATTAATGGGTTCAGGGTATAAAAATGTATTAGTCCTATAAAGAATTTGGGAAGCTATTGAACAGAAGTCAATTTACCATTAGGAGCATAGTCCATAGATTTTCAAACGACCCTACGGCAGAAAACGCTGAGCGCACTGGCCGTCCACGGAAGTTAACCGATCGTGATTGCACCCAAATCATAAGAAAGATTAAGAAAGACCCAAAAATCACATCATCCAAATAGTATCAGAGGTTGAAGAGATTGAGAAAGAAATTCACTCAAAAACGGTACGGCGGGTACTACACAAGGCTGGGTAAAATGAGAGAATTGCAAAAAGCAAACCACTTATTTCGAATGTTAACCAATCAAAGACATTGGCATTCGCCAAAGAATTTAAATCGAAGCCATTAACTTACTGCAACGATGTACTATTCTCCGACAAAAGAAAATTTAACACTTTTCGCTCAGATGGCCAAATTAAAGTGTGGACAAAACCCAATGCGGCATACTATAGTTGCAACTTAATGCCCACAGTAAAGCACGGTGGTGGAAGTGTTATGGTGTGGGGTTGTATGTCCGCAGCTGGTGTGAGTGGAACTCGTTTTCATAGGAGGAACAATGGACAAGCGTGTTTATAAGGAAATATTGAAGGCAAATTTTAAAAAATAGCGCTGAAAAGTTGAAGTTAAGCAGTCAGTTCACTTTTCAACAGGACAACGATCCGAAGCACACGGCCCATGATGTGCGAATGTGGCTCACATACAATACAAGTCATGCTCTTCCACATCCTCCTCAATCACCAGACCTCAATCCAATCAAGCACCTATGGGAGGAACTGGAAAAAAGGCTTAGAAAGCGTACATTTACAACGAAGACTGGGCTTAAAGAAGCCCTAATCGAAGAGTGGCACAAAATTGAACCAAATGTTACCTTGGTGCATTAAATTCCAAATCGCTTAGAAAGCGTTATAAAACAAAAAGACATGCCGACTAAGTATTAATATTTGTCTCATGTTTTATTTTTTCACCTCTTAGATGAGTGTATTCCTAAGTCAGTTCCTTCGACTTCGACATTACTGATGCGGCTTTATACGGATGGTCCGCAGACCAATGGATCTAGGATTCTAGATTCTTTACTGGAGATTCTACTGGATGGAGAAAGGAGACTAGATTCTATCGGGAGCAGGATCAGCTTAGAGATAGGTCTCTTGGAGACACCTCGGGCTGTTAACACGTCGCCAGGATAGGTCGTTTGGATTCGACCAAGACGCCAGTCATTAACTGGAAGATTATCTTCTTTAATAATGACTAGATCGAACCGTTGTAAGTCTCGCGTTGGAGTTTGCCATTTGTTTCTTTTGTGTAACTCTAAAAGATACTCATGTTTCCAAGGGAGACAGAACTGTTGTTGCAAAGCCTTCAAGCGCTGCCAGCGGTTGATGATGGACGCGGCGTTTTCCTTGATCTCTGGCTCAGTAGGATCTTCCGACATTGGAGATATCGGTCTTGAATTCAGTCATGCTTCAACTTTGGATAGGAGCGTGGAAAGCTCTTCGAAGGTGTATTTGGAGGTCGATGTGGACTTATAAAATAGATTTTTGAAACTCTTTACACCTGCCTCCAACAGGCCACCCATATGCGGTGCACTAGGAGGGTTGAAGTGCCAGGAGTAAGTGGCCTGGAGTTGAGTCTTAAGCGCTTCTACAAAATCGCGCGAGAGGACTTTGGCCGCTCCGACGAAGGTTTTGCCGTTGTCGGAATGCATTTGACTTGGGCACCCTCGTCGTGCCACAAATCTCGCAAATGCCGCTTTGGAATTTTTCTGTGGTCAGGTCAGATGTAGCTTCTAGGTGGATGGCTTTGGTGCTGAAGCACACAAAGACGCACACGTAGCCTTTTGTAATAAGACTCCTGTGTAATTTTTCACATCGAAGGGGCCTGCAAAATCGACTCCTGTATGAGTGAACGGCCGAGAGAATGTGACTCTCTCCACAGGCAAGTCTTTTTTCGAATGACGCAGATTTTGCAGGAATGTATTGTGGATCGTCCCAGCCCAGTTCTTGGAGCCAGATCTCTTGCATGAATATTTATGCCTGAATAATGACTGGACCCAGCCAACCTGCTGGATCTTGCAATCTGTGAAAGGACTTCACGTTTGGAGACGGACTGTTTGGTTGTTAGCTCGGATGGAGCGAAAAAGAACTCATCGGTGTCAGCTTTCCATCTGATCCCGAGAGTCTTTGCCGAGTCGATCTTTAAGAAGTCGGCGCGAAGCAAGTGGTCCTTGGGAATCGCTCTTAGCAAGTCCTTTTCATTGGATGTCCATTTTCACAAGGGGAACCCGGCAGATTCAAGGGCTTTGCGGAGTTCTGCAATTGCTTGATCTGTCGTTGATTTGGAATGGGCTCCCGCTAGTACATCGTCGACATACATATTGCTTGCGATAATGTGACTTGCTAAGGGATAGAGCGAACGAACGTCATCAGATAACTGATGTAGTACCCGGATGGCCAAAAAGGGGGCACAGTTAACTCCAAACGTGACTGTGCTGAGTTCGAAGTCACGAAGTTCGTTGTCCTTTGTTCGGAACAGAATTCTCTGAGGGCGTGTGTTTGGGATGCACAAGTATCTGCCGATACATTTTCGTGATATCGGCGTTGAAGACATATCGGAAGAAGCGCCATCTTAGAATTTGAATGGTTAAGTCGGATTGCAGAACGGGCCCTGCATTGGCACATCGTTCAGACTTTTACCATTCGATGACGGGTGGGAGGCGTTAAATACAACGAGGAGCTTGGTCGTGGTGCTGTCAGGCTTGTGAACAGCATGGTGTGGTAGATAAAAGTTATCCGAACCATTGCTTGGAGGCACTTGTCCAGATATTCCTGGATCACCGCATCGTACTGCTCCTTAAGGGGGGCATTTTTTGCCAGACGATTCTCATTTCGTAGAAATTGAGCTAGTGCGATGAACCTTGAATGGCCTAACTGGATGTGATCGGAATTCTTGAATGGTAATGTGACCAAGTATCTCCCGTTCTTATCCCTTTTAGTGGTTTTTTTTATCCTCCACCTCCCAAAATTTTGTGAGCAGTTTATCCAAGCTCGCATTTGGATTCTTTAGACTTGAGTCGAAAAGGATGCGACAGATTTGGCACTGGTCTTAGAAACGGGGCCAGTAAGGATCCAGCCGAAAATCGGCTCTTGACCATGGTGGATGGGAGGATATCGGCGCCGAGAAGCACGTGTAAATTTGTAAGTTCTTCCAAAGCGGTTTCGGGTATGGTGTAGGAGGGCAAATTGCCTGCTAGCTTTGGAAGAACATAAGCCGAGGTTTCAATATGAACCCTGGGCTTTATCGGAGAGCCAATATTAAAATGGCAAAGTTTTTGAGGTTGAGCCGAAATAGCTTGATTCAAACCGGAGACCTGTGCGTCGACGGGTTGATAAGGAAGTTTAACCCTTTTGAAAAATCGCTCTGAAATAAAGGTCGCTTCAGACCCAGAGTCGATTAATGCCCGAGCTGTATACTTTGTGCCCAAATGACACACTTGGATGACAGCCATGCCGAGGAGAACACCATGTGAGTATGCGGAAAAGTAGTTTTGAACGGTAGCTTGGGTTGAAGTCGAAGTGGACTGTATAGACGAAGGAGAGTTCAAAACTATTGGTGTTGTGGAAGCTGAGGGCACCTGGGGTCTGTCACGGTGGAGCAGCGTGTTGTGACGTCCCTTGCACGTGAAACAACTATGTGCGCTGGTGCAGTCTTTCAACTGGTGCTGTCTGGCGAAGCAGTTTAAGCACAGCTTTTGTTGCTTAATGACGGAAACTCTCTCGGGTACGGACATTTGTAGAAAACGCGGGCATAGACGCACGGGATGGTTTTCCTTCTGACACAATTTGCAGTGCTGTGGCTTTGCAGTCACTGTTGCTTCGAAGGTTCTCAGGTGGTTGGACTCTTTTCTTGTGGGTTTGGACTGGAGTGGCGTATGTGCGGTAGGTCGTACATCCTCTATCGCCTCCAAGGTGCGATATCGGTCGATCAGAAATAAATTCATCTCGGACCATTGAGGGATCTCTGCCTTATCGTGGAGCGATTGTTCCCATAACGACAGCGTGAGCTTAGGCAATTTAGAGGAGCACAAGAAAATTAGCAGACAATCCCAATTTTCGGTGCTCACCCTGGACAAGTCGAGAGCCGTTAAACATCCCTGGATTGTGCCCTGAAGCTCTTTAAGGGCGGCTCCAGACTCTTGTGTTGCTGAGGGGAGATTGAAAAGAATTTTCAATTGACTATTGACTAATAGTCGCTTATTCTCAAATCTCTCCGTCAGGCTCGCCCACGCTGACTGAAAGCCGTCGTTCTTGAGCGGGGACTTGGAGACAATTGCTCTAGCTTCGCCGCTGGTTTTGGAATTAAGATGGAACAATTTTTCCACCGGCGTCAATCTTGGATTGTTAATATAAACAGCTGTAAACAAGTCTCGGAAAGTAGGCCAGCGTAGGTAATCCCCACTGAAAACTTCAGTGTCGCATGGCGGGAGACTGCAACCCCTGGACATGGAGAAGTTGGAGGGGGGTTGCTCAGCTTGTCTATTTAACGCCTTGGCTCTTTCTATTTTTTCACTTAGTTGAGCCGCAAATCGCTCGTAAACGGAGTACGAGTAATCATATTTTGCTTGCATAGCCACTAGGTCACTGCTGCTGCAAGCGCCTTGGTTGAGAGCTTTGGAACATAGCTCGCGTTCTACCTTTTCCCATAAAGTCTTAATCTGATCTCGTCGGACTTGGAGAGTGAACAGTGACACGTCACTGTCCGCTGCGTCATTGATCTTCACTTCAAACTGGCCTAGTCGGTCAGTTATAGAAACAAAGTCGTTCAGTGCCATTTCGCATGACTTCTGCATTTTTTGCGTAGTCGAACGGGTAATTTTTAGGGTAATATCTCTTGTTGGAATCGGACTCACAGTCTTGCGGACGGTTGTGCTGGTACTCTCGACCTTGAGTTTCCCATAAACTGCTCTAGGTGAGGATAAAGGTCGCTTTGACTCCTTAACGAACGGTGCTGTGAGTCGCTTGTGGCTGTTTTGATCACCACCGATTGGCATACTAGGCTCTTCACAGAGCCAGAAGTTGTAATAACCAGGTGAAATGTGATCAAATACAAATAATTTGAATCAGCCGAGCGAAAACGGACTAAGAAATGGCCCAGGAACAATGGAATCGAGATATCAGAAAAAAATGGAATGACCGAAATGGTGTTCACTATTGAGTCCAACAAAATCGGAAAGTTTTGTTAAATTAATTATTTTACTAATAATTTACTAAATTGATGCTTATTGCTTATTAATTGTTGAGCTCAAGAAAAGGACGTTTATTCTAAACGCAGCTCAATGGAAGGTTTTTTGTCATAGAATTATTTATATAATTTGCTATTTTATGAAAAAATCGCACGGATATTCGATTTATTACGCAACTTGGAAACGTCTTATGATTTATAATTTTTTATAAGAATAAGAAAAAGTAATGCATATGTTTGTATTTTATTAAGTTAAAAACGCAGCTCAATGGCAAAGTGGAAACATACAAAATATAAAAGTTTCTCAGAAAAAGTTTATCGAAAAACGATCTTGATACTTGACAGCCCTCATGTTTGTTTACCTTTTGCACTTGCCAATTAAATGGTACAAATAAATATATAATCGCATTCGCTTGCCGTCAACCGGACTGAACGGAAGTCTAGCCAGCTAGTGTGCCTTAAAAACAAAAAAACAAAAAAAAAAAAAAAAAAAAAACAAAAATACATACAAAACATAAAATCCCAAAAGTGCCTAAAATCTCAATTCCTGCAGCTGTGGTAAGTCCTCTAGACTAAGAAGTGCTAAAGAGAAGAGGAGAGAACATGGCGGGCGCCACCCCACTGGCGTCAGCCACAAAAAGATATGCTGATAACCTTGACATCTTTGGCCCGGAAGGAGAAGCCCCTGAGCTCAAGAAAACAGCCATATCAACAAAATTGAATAATAAAGGAAATAAAACGGCAAAGTGCAACAACGAGGCAAAACCTCCCAAAATAAATGCCAAAGAGAATACTAATAATAGAGAAATAACAAAAAAAAATTACATATCCTCTGCAGAAATTAGTGACAGCTCAATGAGTGACACATCGATAAGCAGCGCTCATTCGATCAAAAAAACATGCAAGTATACAAATGTCAATATGGGCTCAGCGGAAAATTATCTGAAAAAGCTACCAAACTCAGCAATCAAATACCTAAAAACCCAAATTACAAATAGTAACAAAGAAAATGAAAATAAGAACAATGAATTGATTTCAAACACAGACAACTCAGGTACCACCACAAATGACCCAAAGACTGAAAAACCTATCTTCCTGTATGATGCCGAACATCTAGGAGCTGCTTGTGTACTAGTAGACACAAGTCAAAATGAAGCCATCCAAAATAAAAATATAAAGAATGGTCTTTTCCTCTACGAAAAAATTCGTCACCTTAAACTCAAAGGCCTGAAGAACATAACGGCGATTGGAGCAACGCTTTACAAATTATATTTTGATAATGCCACCAATGCAAACCAGATAATTAAAAATGAAAGTCTCAGCCAATTAAAGTACAAAGCTTTCATCCCGAGGAACTACACTGAGACATATGGCGTAATCCGTGGGGTACCAACAAGTTGGTCTGACGAGGATATCTATAATAATATCCAATCCGAAATCAAAATTAAAACGGTTGAAAGAATTATGAGGAGAAAAAAAAATGAAGCCGGTGAACTATTGAAAGAAATCATACTAGAACCAACTGAAACAGTCAAAATAGGATTTCTTAACAATGAAATACCCAAATCTGTTCAACTTTTTAACATTTGCTCCTTAAAAGTAATGCACTTTTTCCCCAATGTAAGACAATGCTTCAATTGTGGAAGACTGGGACACACAAACTCTAGATGCAAATCCAAGAAAAGATGTCTTAGCTGTGGCAAAGAAAATGGATGCCCCCCTGGATGCAAAAGTGGAAGATGCATCTTATGTAACGGTAGTGGACATCATTCCTGGGAGAAGAGTTCTTGCACAGTATGGAACAAGGAAACTGATATTCTCAAAATCATGACAATTAAAAAACTGGCCAGAAAAGAGGTCATGGAAAGCTATTCTCTCAATAACAATGAGATATACACCCAAAAAAACTATGAGACCAATTTCCCCCAACTAAGTCCAAAAACTAAAAATGTAATCAGCAATGACACAAGTGTCAATCAAATTATCAACAAAACGAAATACAGCAAAGTGGTGCAGCAGGTCGTTGGCTTCAACAAGCCACGCCCACACTTCATTCTGCCCTCATACACCAATGACACAAGCGATTGGACATATAATTACCCAAAGAAGGATGAAACTACAGCAATATGTAATGAATTATTCCAACTATTTTCTCTACTTTTCCATGACAACAATGAGCTCAGTACAAAATTAAATTTATTAAAAGACAAGTTCGAAAACGCACTTAAATATCAAAATGAACCACCCAATTTAACATCCAACAATAGTCAAAATCAAGATGCCCATTAAAATATTTCAATACAACATTCAATCTTTGAAGGCAAATAGAGACAATTTAGAATTTGCTCTAAACACAGAAAACTTTGATATAGCTTTTCTTTCTGAAATTTTTTCACATGACGAAAACAGAAATAACAGAAAACTAGCCAACTTCAATTTAATCAAAAAACACAGAGCAGATGGATATGGAGGAGTAGCCTTAGCATTCAGAAACAATATAAAATTTAGAAAACTGCAGTATAGTACAAATTGTGATATCATCATGGCAACGACGACCAATTTAAATACAAATCTAACCTTAGTTTCGGTCTATTTCGAGCCGAGAATCCCCCTTGAGGAGTTCAAACAGGAGATGTCCATGCTACTTGCACATTTAGAGCATATGACAAATGTAGTAATAGCTGGTGACTTCAATGCCAAGAGCACGGCCTTCGGTGGTAACATAACAAATGCACGTGGCAGATTTCTGGAAGAGTGCATGACCAATGCAGGTTTCAGATGCCTGAATACAGGTGCTAACACCTTCCAAGCGCAAATTGGCATCAGCTCAGGTTCAGTCCTTGACCTAACTTTCTCCAAAATAAATGCGACTCAAAGCTGGCTGGTCAGGCCAATCCAGTTAGGGGGAAGCCACCACTTTCCAATAATAGTGAACATAGACTACACAGCAGTCAAACCAACTACCTTCCTGGCCAAGAAAAAATTGTTGAAGGATATTGCCAACCTCACAATCAGCAATAATCTGGATGACTTCAACAAAAAATTCTCATCTGTAATCAAAACATCAAGCTACGCTATACAAAATAATAAAATCCCCAAATACTGGTGGTCTGACGACCTACAAAAAATATACAGACATTTTATAGCTTCACAAGCAAAGGCCAACAATTTCCCCTCCATTATTAATTTCAACAAAGCTATTGCTCTAAAGAAACTCTGGAAAAATGCAGTTGCCAAAGCAAAAAAAGAAAGCTACATTAACAAAATCAGCATGGTGGACAAGCAACCGAACACAAGAATGGCCTGGAGATTCCTCAACTCCCTGAAAAACTGCCCACAGCCAGAACCAGCCAAACTCTGCCCATCTATGCACAAGCATTTTCTACAAATGTTAAAAGACCAGGTTTCAAGATCAACCAATTTCCAGGAACTCAGGTTCCCAAAAGAACAAAATTATGCAGAGATGCTCTTCTCCATGTCAGAGTTAACCGAAGCCCTAGATCACAAAAGGCCCACAGCGGGAGGGCATGACAAAATAACATATGACATGCTCAAGGCATTAAATGAGAACGGAAAAGCAAAGCTCATTGACATATATAATGATCTCTTTAAAGACTGCATAGTTCCTCCTCAGTGGAGAATCATAAACATAGCACCCATACTCAAACATGGCAAAGACCCTACGAATCTCGAGAACTATAGGCCAATATCGCTCATATCGGCCCTTGCCAAAACTGTTAACATGATGATCAAAAACAGAATCTCTAAATACGTGGAAGAAAACAACATCTTACCTATAAAGTCCTATGCATACAGAAAAAACAAATCCACGACCATGTGCATAAATGATTTACTAACCACAATCTCGCTACTTAAACAACAGAAGAAAGCAGTAGTCATAGTCAGTCTGGACATAAACAATGTGTATAACTGTGTCTGTCTAGAATATTTAAGTAAAATCATGTTACACGAGGGCATACCCGCAAAATATGTCATGTGGATAATGAATTTCATGTCCAGCAGATGTCTAAAAATTGGTGAAGAAATGCTAGAAGTAAGCGGAGGAATCCCGCAAGGTAGTTGCCTGTCTCCTATCCTATTCAATCTGTACACTTAAAGATTGCACCAAATAGAAGACCCGGATACTAAAGTATACCAGTATGCTGACGATTTTATAATCCTATCTAGCAAACGATCCTTCCCAAGTGCAGTGAGTAACATACAGGACAAGTTATCAACTTTCCAATTGCTATGTGAAGATATAGGCTGAACTTCAAAGCCACCAAAACAGCCTCCCTATCGATGAGCAAAAGCAAGAGAAGAATGATCAACTTAGTCGTTAATGGGAGGAACATACCGCAAGCCTCGGAAATCAAATTTCTGGGAAGGTTGCTGAACGCAAATATGTCACTTAAGAATCATGTTAAAGATGTAAAAGCAAAAATGCTGAGGAGCCAACAGGTATTGCAATTTTCAACATCGATCAAAGGTGGCCTTAGACCAAGTTGCTGTAAACATATACAAAACCTTCATAAGAAGCAAAGTAGAATACGCCTGTACAACGCTGAACATGAACAAAGGCATAGCAAAAAACCTAACCTCACTGCTTGCAATCCCACTTAGGAGATGTATGGGAGTGACACCTTCCACGCCGACTCACATCATTTATGCGCTTGCAGGAGAGCTCCCTCCCCTTTTCAGGGCTGAACTGTTAACGGTTAAAGAAATAATTAAACTCAAAACATACAATCAAGATCTATTTAACACAATCAAATCAACGTACCACAAATCTCCATACAGGAAAACATATGAAGCGCACAAAGACATACTGGACAACACAAAACCAAAAACAAAGTATAACTCAAATCAAAATTTAAAATTAACAACAAAAATACTAAGTAATACTAAAAACAATACCTCTCTTGAGGAAATACAGTCGACATTTAAAAATACACTCCACAAATTTAAAGAATTGGGATACCACATTTTTGCAACAGATGCTTCTGTAATGGAAAATACAGTTGGAATAGCGGTATACAACGTTACCAGCGAGGAAGAATATATTTTCAGCTGCAACAAAGCAATCTCCTCGACATCTGCGGAACTATTAGCGATAAAAACAGCAATGGAAATAGCGAGGGAAAAAAATATCGCCAAACATGTTATATTTACGGATAGCATGGGGGCGATAACACTTCTAAGGCAAAAACAATCATCTTCATACATAGTGGCGGAAATTCATATGATATTAGACTGGACACGCTTAGAAGAAGCAGAAATTGTATGGATCCCAGGTCACAAAAAGATAAAGATCAATGAAAAAGCTGACGCATTAGCCAAAAAGGCATGCACAGAAGGTATCCCTCTAAACATAAGCTACAGTGTGGGAGATGCATTTAGAGCAGCAAAAAGACGCGTATGGCAAACATGGAACAACCATTATAAGGAATTATGTAGAACCAAGGGCATTTTCTTTTTTAGCCTTTTCCCGGTCCTAACAGGAAATCCATGGTTTAAGAAGATAAAGTGGACAGCATCCAATATTAAACTCATAAACCGCCTCTTCACTGGACATACATATGATAAAAAATACCTACACAAAATCAACAAAGTTGATACTAACATGTGTGAAGTATGCAATGATATAGAAAGCGCAGAACACTCCATCTTCCAATGCCATAAATTTAATAGTTTAAGAAGAAAATACAAAATTTTTACTCGCGCAGACTCAACTAAAGATATACTAAAAACAAAAGAACATCTATACTTAAGAGAACTAACAAAATTCATAAATGAAGCAAAAATAAATATCTAAACCAAATAATTAATTATTACAATTACAGACACACACCAGCTTACTGAACCAACACAAACAACTGACTACCCACAGGACTGCTTCGAGCTATCCTAGCCACAACGTATCTGGTCATCTGCCGCAGTATTTTGCGTCGACCAACCCCATAGACAGTTCTCGCAACTGTCTTTACCAAATCAAAAAAAAAAATAAATATATAAATTGATCTTGAAGCTGCTGTGAAGGAAAAACAGCAAACGATACACATATAATATGATGTGCGTGTGTGTGTATAGTTGCAGGTGAATTTGCACAGTGTGGTTTTAATTAACTAAAGACCAATCAGAATTATGTGTCTTATTTTTTATATTTAGATATGTGAAAACTTGGTGAAGGTTAGAATGAAGAAGCGCATACACTTGTTGTTCAACGGAGCGAAAGCCTATGTGTGCAGATATGTCTTGATGTACTTCCGTTCATCAATATGGCGATCGGTTAAATTTTTGGGTATGCACTTGTACACATATGTATATACATATGTACATATGTACAGACACCAATATGGCGACCTTATTGGAGTCACTTTCTGTTTTATTTGTTTTAATATTTGTCACTTTGTAGATGCCTTTATGGCCACGAACAATATTTTATTTGCGGTTTTTTGTTTTTGAATTTTTTTAAATACAATTGCCACTCGCTTTAACCACGGACAATGTGAAGCGAAAAAATATGTTCAGACACACAAATATAACTTAATCGGACTGGAGTTGGAATGGAAGAGTTGAGGTAGGTGCACAGCTACTTATCTGGTTTGAATGTGTAGCTGTTCCTGGGACCTTTTATTGCAGATCCACCAATGCTTGCTGGAGCGAACTGGATAAGCCAAATGTAGCTGAAGTATCCGGCTCGAAGGACCAAAATGTTGTAGTAGGGCGTCTGCGGGGCTTCCAGATGAACTTTGCTAATTCTGTATCGTTGGGGAAGCGTTTCACCTCTGCACAAATTTTTGGGAAGGTTTTAAGAAAACACGTTTGTTCGCTTGCAGGTTATTTTTTCTTCTGTATTTTCAGAGTACATTACAATGTATTAGTGTAAGTGAGGTGAATTTCGTGTTCCCTGTGCTGGTTCCGGAGTTACATGGCGGTTGGATGGCGACTGCCGGATACACTTCTTGTGTGAACAGTGTGAGACAATGAAGTCAGTCTCTTCGGAGCATGGCCCGAGTGTGTTGTGTAGAGTTCTGTTTGGTATTTAGTGTTAAATGCTCACAAACAGTACTTAAAGTCAGAGAAGAATCTAAAATGACAAGAGCATGTGTAGTGTGCTAGAGTACGATCCTATGGCAGCTATATGATATAGAAGTCCGATTTTAATAGGATTTTGCATATATATGAGGGGCATAGTAAAACTAATGAATGCAGAGTTTGGTCAAGATATCTTAATAAAAAAAATGTTTTTTTCATACAACTTAATTTTCGACTGATCGTTCATTCATTAAGATAGCTTTAAAACTGAGAGACTAATTCGTATTGAAACAGACAGACGGGCAGACGGACTTCGCTACATCGACTCGGCTGTTGATGCTGAATATATAAACTTTATTGGGTCGGAGATGTCCGTCTGCAAGGGTTTAAAAATAGTTACTTTGGCGGGGTTCGAGCTCGCAACTAACCGCACTACTTGCCGCCGTCTCTACTCAACAGCCACAATATAAAACAAGTAAGAGGTTCTAGTCGGGAGCTCCCGACTAGGGAATACCCTGAACCCTCTTCTTTCAACACCAAATTCAAATATATATACTAGAAGATATATGTCAAGTTTGGTTACTCTAGCTCTTATTACTTAAAAAAATAGCCCAAAAAACAGAATTTTGATATTGATTTTTATCGATTGCTTGGAAACGGAGTAAGGTATCGATTATCAGAGACAAACTCGATCTGCGCGGGAACTGGGAGCATCTACATCTAAAATTTCTCTAGGTCTTATAGGCTCTGAGATCCTTGCGTTCATACATAAGGACAGACGGACACACGGATGGACAGACAGACGAACAGACAGACGGACATGGCTAGATCGACTCGGCTATTGATGCTGATCAAGAATATATACTTTATGGGGTCGGAGATGCTTCCTTCTGCCTGTTACATACATTTGGCTTTCGCACAAATACAATATACCCATATACCCATTATTAATGGGTTCAGGGTATAAAAATGTATTAGTCCTATAAAGAAATTGGGAAACTATTGAACAGAAGTCAATTTACCATTAGGAGCATAGTCCATAGATTTTCAAACGACCCTACGGCAGAAAACGCTAAGCGCACTGGCCGTCCACGGAAGTTAACCGATCGTGATTGCACCCAAATCATAAGAAAGATTAAGAAAGACCCAAAAATCACATCATCCAAATAGTATCAGAGGTTGAAGAGATTGAGAAAGAAATTCACTCAAAAACGGTACGGCGGGTACTACACAAGCCTGGGTAAAATGAGAGAATTGCAAAAAGCAAACCACTTATTTCGAATGTTAACCAATCAAAGGCATTGGCATTCGCCAAAGAATTTAAATCGAAGCCATCAACTTACTGCAACGATGTACTATTCTCCGCCGAAAGCAAGTTTAACATTTTTCGCTCAGATGGCCAAATTAAAGTGTGGAGAAAACCCAATGCGGCATACTATAGTTGCAACTTAATGCCCACAGTAAAGCACGGTGGTGGAAGTGTTATGGTGTGGGGTTGTATGTCCGCAGCTGGTGTGAGTGGAACTAGTTTTCATAGGAGGAACAATGGACAACCGTGTTTATAAGGAAATATTGAAGGTAAATTTAAAATAATAGCGCTGAAAAGTTGAAGTTAAGCAGTCAGTTCACTTTTCAACAGGACAACGATCCGAAGCACACGGCCCATGATGTGCGAATGTGGCTCACATAAAATACAGCTCATGCTCTTCCACATCCTCCTCAATCACCAGACCTCAATCCAATTGGGCACCTATGGGAGGAACTGGAAAAAAGTCTTAGAAAGCGTACATTTACAACGAAGACTGGGCTTAATGAAGCCCTAATCGAAGAGTGGCACAAAATTGAACCAAATGTTACCCGAAAATTGGTGCATTCAATTCCAAATCGCTTAGAAAGCGTTATAAAACAAAAAAACATGCCGACTAAGTATTAATATTTGTCTCATGTTTTATTTTATCACCTCTTAGATGAGTGTATTCCTAAGTCAATTCCTTCGACTACTTTTTCAAAACCACCCTGGCTTACTTCCAGATTATCACATCTAAAAAATTAAAATCTAATTATTTTAAAAAGATTAAAAAGTCTGGTTTGTGTACAGACTTCTTAATTCTCAATGCTATAAGACTTTGCTAGATATTCCATAGCCAAATCGAACTTCTTTCTTCTTAATTCTCAATGCTATGAGAATTATCTAACTCGTTGTAAAAGGCAATTTGCCCAAAATCCGACACAATTTTATAATTTTGTAAACTTGAAGCGTAAATCTTTAAGTTTGCCACCTTCTTTTTCTCTTGGGATGGATAAAGCTAGCAATGACACTGATTCTGCTAACTTCTTTGCTAATTTTTGCCAATCAACTTATTCTTCAATCTGTCCTAATACTAATTTTTACCCTTATACTCATAGGCTTTACCTCGTATTTTAGGCAGTTTGTATAATGTATGCATTGTATAATCTCACCTCCAAAAATAATAGCTTTGTCCGGAAGCCGGATTATGAGGAAATGCGTCAAAAAATCATATCAATTCTAACTAAGGATTCCGTTTTGACAGTTTTCGATCCACTGAAGCCAATTATACTACACACGGACGCAAGTTTTTTTGGTGCCATTTTAAGGTATAAAGTAGAAAATAGACCCAGGGTTATTGAATATTACAGCGAATGTACCACAATAGTTGAATCAAAATATCACTCGTACGAGCTTGAAACCCACGTGACTAATAACGCAGTAAGACACTTCCGCCATTATTTACATGGTCAAAAATGTATTGTGCATACAGATTGCAACTCGCTTAAATCAAGTATCAAAAAAATTGAACTTACCCCAAGGGTACATCTATGGTGGGCACATCTTCAATCATTCGATTTCAGTATTGAATATAGGAAGGGAGGACGCATATTGCATGCCGATTTCTTCTCGCGTAATCCACTGCCCATTGACTATAAATCCTCAGCGAAAATAGTTGAAATGCGCATAAACCTAGCTGAGATAACTGATGATTGGCTTCTAGCCGAACAGAAACGCGATTCTGACATTGCTTCCATAATCTCAAAATTGCGAAATCATGAGATGGGAGAAGCTATCTCAGCGAAGTACGAATTACGAGCAGTAGAGTTGCAACGAAAGATTCAAAGAAATGATAGCACAAAATGTATGCCTGCAATACCCAGGTCTTTCAGGTGGTCAGTCACTAATAATGTCCATGAAACATTAATGTATTTAGGGTGGAAGAAAACTTTAGACAAAATGTATGCCAACTATTAGTTTGAGAAGATGTCTAAATATGTGAGAAAGTTTGTAGAAAATTGCATTGCTTGTATAGGGTCATAACCTCCATCTGGCAAGCCACAAATAGAAATGCACCCGATTCCTAAAGATGACATTCCCGGGCACACTGTGCATATTGACATAACCGGAAAGTTAAGTGGCAAAAACGACTTGAAGGAGTATCTCATAGTTCAAGTTGATGCGTTCACAAAATTTATTCACTTCCAACATACGCTATTCCTTGATACGGAAAAATGCATTAAGGCAGTCAAAGAAACTGTTGCACAATTTTGGTGATCATGTCCTACTAGCGAAATCCAACGAAGTTGGATCCCAAGCTTAAGGGACCTTTTGAGATAATTAAAATACTTAATGGAGAAAGGTATTTAATCAAGTCATTGACGAGTAAGCGCACGTTTAAGTATGCGCATGAGCATTTGCGAGCTTTGCCAACCAGAAATATATCGGAGGAGTTGTTACGGGGGTCAAAGGTTGAATGACCTGCATGGATCCGCTCCATGTTATCGTTGCTGGGCAGCCTATAGACGTGTGATGACAGAACAACAACAAAAACAAGTAAAAGGTTCTAGTCGGGAGCTTCCGACTAGGGAATACCCTGAACCCTATTATTCCAATACCAAATAAATTAAAAAAAAAAATCGAACTCGCAACTGACCGCATTATTTGCTGCCGACTCTACTCAACAGCCACACCAGCAACAAAAAAGAAAACAAGTAAGAGGTTCTAGTCGGGAGCTCCCGACTAGGGGATACCCTGAACCCTCTTCTTCCAACATCAAATGCATATATATATTCTATTTTAGAAGCTATATGTGAAGTTTGGTGACTCTAGCTCTTATTATTTACCAAAATTGCCCAAAAAAACAGGATATCGATATTTATTTTTATCGATTGCTTGGAAACGGAGTAAGTTATCGATTATCGGAAACAAACTCGATCTGCGAGGGAGCTAGGAGCATCTACATCTAAAATTTCAAGTCTCTAGCTCTTATAGGTTCTGAGATCCTTGCGTTCATACATACGGACGGACGGACGCACGGACGGACGGACAGCCAAACGGACATGGCTAGATCGACTCGGCTATTGATGCTGATCAAGAATATATATACTTTATGGGGTCGGAGATGCTTCCTTCTGCCTGTTACATACATTTGGATTGTGCACAAATACAATATACCCTTCTACCCATTTTTATTGGGTTCAGGGTATAAAAATACTTTCCCCGGTAGGGCTCGAGCTCGCGACAGACCGCACCACTTGCTATGCCTTTACTCAGCAGCCACACCAATAATTTAAAACTTATGATAAAAAACGAACTAAATAGCATTACAGAAAAAGTCGCAATTACCATGCTGTTAGAATGAGAAGCAAACGCGTATGATTGTGAGTGTGAACATGTATACAGAAATTCGTAAAGCAGCTGCCCCATTCAATTGCGCAGTTGCATATAACTTTGGTTTATTCCTAACCGATCTTTATGAAATTTTCTACATTGTATCTTATTGTTCCATAGAATATTTGTGTATTCTGAAAATGTCAATTGCATTTAAATTGTGGCTTAAATTGGTTGGCAATAAAAGTTGGGTTATTAACTTGATTTATAGCTCTGGGGTGGTAGCGGGGAGGTGGCGATAAGTATAAAACGAACGATACATGTATTTAATATTTTAGAAGCAACATATCATGTTTGGTGAATCTAGCTCATATTATTTACCCAATTTGCTCAACAAACAGGATGCCGATATCGATTCTTATCGATTGCTTGGAAACGGAGTAAGTTATCGATTATTGGAAGCAAACTCGATCTGCGCAGGCACTAGGAGCACCTACATCTAAAATTTCAATTTCTCTAGCTCTTATAGGTTCTGAGATCACACGGCCCATGATGTGCGAATGTGGCTCACATACAATACAGCTCATGCTCTTCCACATCCTTCTCAATCACCAGACCTCAATCCAATCGAGCAGCTATGGGAGGAACCGAAAAAAAGGCTTAGAAAGCATACATTTACAAGACTGGTCTTAAGGAAGCCCTAATCGAAGAGTGGCACAAAATTGAACCAAATGTTACCCGAAAATTGGTGCATTCAATTCCAAATCGCTTAGAAAGCGTTATAAAACAAAAAGACATGCCGACTAAGTATTAATATTTGTCTCATGTTTTATTTTTTCACCTCTTAGATGAGTGTATTCCTAAGTCAATTCCTTCGACTACTTTTTCAAAACCATCCTGGCTTACTAAGAGATTATCAAATCTAAAAAATGTAAAATCTAAATATTTTAAAAAGATTAAAAAGTCTGGTTTGTGTACAGACTTGGCTAAATATTCCATAGCCAAGTCGAACTTCTTCCTTCTTAATTCTCAATGCTATAAGAATTATCTAACTCGCTGTAAAAGGCATTTTGTGAACTTGAAGCGTAAATCTTCAAGTTTTCCATCTTCTTTTTCTCTTGGGATGGATAAAGCTAGCAATGACACTGATTCTGCTAACTTCTTTGCTAATTTTTTCCAATCAACTTATTCTTCAATCTGTCCTAATACTAATTCTTACCCTTATACTATTTCTTCCGCTAGTTCTATACCTCCTCCCATTATTTCACACTCCTCTTTCCTATTAGCTATAAACTCCTTAAAATCTTCTTACTCTCCTGGGCCGGACAATATTCCTAGTTGTCTATTCAAGGAGTGTAGTTCTTCCCTTCTTTATCCATTGCAAAAACTTTTTAATCTATCCCTTGAAACTTCTGTCTTTCCATATCTTTGGAAAGAATCTTATATCATTCCTCTTCACAAGAAAGGTGGGAAGTCTGATATACGAAATTACAGGGGCATTGCAAAACTGTCCGCTATTCCTAAATTAACTGAAAAAATAATCACTTCGAATTTGTAGCAATTCTGCAAATCAGTTCTTTCCCCTGTTCAACATGGTTTATTAAAGAATCGGTCAACTACGACCAATCTGCGTGAGTTTACTTCCTTGGAAAATGATGCTTTCCTTTCGAAAATGCACTCTGATGTCATTTACACTGACTTCAGTAAGGTGTTTGACTCTGTGCACCATGACATTTCACTTTTTATACTTGACGGAATAGGTTTCCCCCTGTCTCTTTTGCTTTGGATTAAGTCTTATTTAAAAGGTAGGACCCAAAGAGTAATGCTGAGGCTGACTACCTCTAAACGGGTTCACGTTACTTCTGGTGTTCCTCAAGGAAGTCATCTTGGACCTTTACTCTTTACTCTTTTTATAAATGATCTCCCCTCTGTTATATCACATGCCCGTGTACTCATGTATGCGGATGATGTCAAACTTTTTGTATCATACACTAATCCCCTACATCATTCTTGCCTTCAAGACGATTTGAACGCTATGCAACTTTTGCGTTCGGCCAATCACTTGCATATAAATTGTTCAAAGTGTATGTTTATGACATTTAATCGTACTACGCCTTATCTTGTCAGTTATACAATCGACAATATCACTTTGCAACGTACACTAACAGTTAAGGATCTCGGCGTTCTTTTTGATTCTAAACTCTGTTTCAATCTTCACATAGATACCATCGTTAATGAGGCAAAAGGTATACTTGGATTCATTAAACGATGATCTAAAGAGTTTAACGATCATTTTATAACAAAACTTCTGTACATCTCTCTTGTTCGCCCTATCCTTGAATACTGCTCTTGCATCTGGTCTCCGCAGTATAACAACAGCCAGGATCGTATTGAATCTGTTCAGAAGCAATTTCTGCTTTTTGCCTTACGAGGTATAAATTAGGACCCCAATCTTCGGTTGCCATCCTACTCCAGCAGACTGTTTCTTCTCAACCTTCCGTCGTTAACCAACCGTAGGACAACTCTCGGTGTTGTCCTTCTACATAAGTTGATTATTGGCGACATAGATTCTCATTTTCTGCTAGAGCGTGTTCAATTCTCTGTTCCGGCTAGACCAACTAGAAATTATCGCCCCCTATTCCTATCTACGTGCAAAACAGACTACGCTATGCACAATCCTTTTCGCGTGCTATGTAAAAATTATAATAGTTTGCATCACGTTTTCTCTACCGAACTGTCTCTACCCCTAATAAAATCTAAATTGTTCAAAGTGTATGTTTATGACATTTAATCGTACTACGCCTTATCTTGTCAGTTATACAATCGACAATATCCCTTTGCAACGTACATTAACAGTTAAGGATCTAGGCGTTATTTTTGATTCTAAACTCTGTTTCAATTTTCACATAGATACCATCGTTAATGAGGCAAAAGGTGTACTTGGATTCATTAAACGATGGTCTAAAGAGTTTAACGATCATTTTATAACAAAACTTCTGTACATCTCTCTTGTTGGCCCTATCCTTGAATACTGCTCTTGCATCTGGTTTCCACAGTATAACAATAGCCAGGATCGTATTGAATCTGTTCAGAAGCAATTTCTGCTTTTTGCCTTACGAGGTTTAAATTAGGACCCCAATCTTCGGTTGCCATCCTACTCCAGCAGACTGTTTCTTCTCAACCTTCCGTCGTTAACCAACCGTAGGACAACTCTCGGTGTTGTCCTTCTACATAAGTTGATTATTGGCGACATAGATTCTCATTTTCTGCTAGAGCATGTTCAATTCTCTGTTCCGGCTAGACCAACTAGAAATTATCGCCCCCTATTCCTATCTACGTGCAAAACAGACTAAGCTATGCACAATCCTTTTCGCGTGCTATGTAAAAATTATAATAGTTTGCATCACGTTTTCTCTACCGAACTGTCTCTTTGTCCTATCTACTTAACACTCTTTATCTAACTTACATTGCTTTACTTTATTAATAATCTTCTTACTTTATTTTTCCCTATTTATTGTATATTCTTTATTAATATCTCTTTTTTTATACCCTGAACCCATTAAAAATGGGTATAAGGGTATATTGTATTTGTGCAAAATTCAAATGTATGTAACAGGCAGAAGGAAGCTTCTCCGACCCCATAAAGTATATATATTCTTGAAATATAGCCATGTCCATCTGTCTATCCGTTCGTCCGTCCGTCCGTCCTTCCGTATGTATGAACGCAAGGATCTCAGTACCTATAAGAGTTAGAGCTAGATGTAGATGCTCCTAGTGCCCGCGCAGATCGAGTTTGTCTCCGATAATCGATAACTTACTCCGTTTCCAAGCAATCGATAAAAATCGATATCGATATCCTGTTTTTTGGGCAATTTTGGTAAATAATAAGAGCTAGAGTCACCAAACTTGACATATAGCTTCTAAAATATAATATATGTCGAAGCGGCCGTAGGGTCAGAATTTTTTACATTTTGAGCAGCGAATCCCGGCATATTTGTTGGTGGCATTTGCTTCTCTTTTCTAAATTTTACAGTGCACAATCACGTCCGTTCGCTCAGACCATTTACTTCTGTCTGTCCACATCAATCCTTTGCCTCGCAACGCCACGAATAGTAACGAAAACCAGCGGTAACCGCTTTTGCTTCTTGCAACGCAACGAAAACCAGCCGTAACCGCTTTTTCTTCTTGCAACGCTTTCTTCGTGTCCTTACACGATTCAGCTTACAATGAACTGCACGCACACCAACAACTCTATGCACGGGTCTCACTCAGTGAGAGAATTAACAGTTAGTCCTCTCACCGACTCTTAGTGATATAAGAAATACAAGTCGACAATGACAGTTACTCTGTTTTCTCTATTCTTCTTTCTTTTTATTTCGACTCATACAATATTCATGTTGCTGTACTTAAATTCGAATAACAATAACAATAACAATAGCAATGTTCCGACACGGCCAATTCTGACAATTACACGTCCTCGTGTATAAATTTAGCAATTCATGTTGATATGCTCCGCTCAAGTGTTCTTTCGCCTTTCCTTAAATCAATGTTAAAATAATCTTTACAACTTATTTGATAGCCAAATCATACAGATGAATGTCCAGATAGCGCACCAAGTCTACCTATGTTTCTCGAAGAGGCCTTTTGATCATGACGTTACACATTTATGCGCCTGTTTCAACGCTAGTAGCTTCACTGGCACTGTCTCTTGCATCTGTTTCAACGCTAGTACCTTCACTGGCACTGTCTCTTGCGTCTGTTTCAACGCCAACACCTGTACCTTCACTGGTACCAATTGCGTCTGCTTCAACGCCAACACCTGTACTTTCACTGGTACCAATTGCGTCTGTTTCAACGCTACTACTCATCATATCCTCATCCATATCCGCAGAAACTGTCTCGACCGGTAACGCTCTTAAACACTCATGAGGATACTTGTAGGTGCGCTTGCTTGTTAATGATTTCAAACAATATCGGTCTCCTTCAAGTACTTCTGTTATGACAAATGGGCCTTTAAATTTGGGATCTAGTTTGGTCTGATTTCTCTCTTCACACTTGAGCAGAACATGATCACCCACTTTATGCTTTACAACGTTTGCTTTGCCTTTATCGCTTCTGTTTTTATCATAATAGGCATTATTTTCTATATTCTCTTTTGCATGTGCTCTTAGATTTTGTAGATTATCATATTTTTCATCAACAATGTTCGATAGCATCCCTAATGGTCATACATCTTTTCCAATTAAAAGCTGTAACCGACTAAACTTAGTGACCCAATTGACTGTGCAATTTATTGCTAACTGTACCTCTTTTAATGCCTCTTGCCACAAACGTTGGTCCGTCTCTACCGCTGTTAGTAAACTTTTAAGTGTACTCATTACGCGTTCGACCTGTCCATTTGCTCGACTAGCTCCTGTGGCAATTAAATGCAACTCAATATTATGTGCAGAGCAAAATTCCTTAAACCCAGATCCTGCAAAGCATCGCCCCTGATCTGCTATGATACGGGATGGTACACCAAACAAGGAAATAACCACCTTCAGCGATACTATACAATTAGCTGCATCTATCTTCAGTGTATGGTGCAAATAAACGTACTTTGTAAACGCATCTATAAAGACAATAACATACTCTTTTTGGTCGTTCTTGCCACTTAGTTTACCGGTGATGTCTACATGTACCGTATGCCAGGGTATTTCGATTTTAGGAATCGGATGCATCTCTTGTTGAATTTTCCCAGATTGCGGTTTCGAAAGCTTGCACGTGATGCAATTATCAACAAACTTTCGTACGTATTACGTCATACCTTCAAACCAGTAACAACTGTACACTTTATCGAGGGTCTTTTCCCAACCAAGGTGCATTATAGCCTCATGAATGTGGTTAATGACAGCCCATCTATAAGATTTTGGAACTACAGGTAACCAACGGGTTCTACCATTTCTTTGAATTTTACGATACAGCAAGCCTAGTCTCAACTCATACGTACTGGCAACATTCTCGTTAAATTCATTGTTTTTTAGTTTAGAGATTAAAGATGTCATTTCGAGATCTCGCTGCTGTTCAGCTATAAGCCAGGTGTCACTTAATTCAGTTAAATCTACGCGCATCTCAGGAGCTTTGACAGCAAACTGTAACTTGTTTGTTATTGGGTTTCTTGAGAAGAAGTCTACATGCGCCATGCGTTTTCCCTTTCTATACACAATATCGAATTCAAAAGATTGCAAGTACAACCACCATCGATATACCTTGTCATCTAACTCAATCTTTTGTTGACTTGCCTTTAAAGAGTTACAGTCAGTATATACTGTAAGTTTGATACCTGTTGATAATATTTTACTGCGTTAAATACTGGCAAGGTTTCCAAAAGATATGAATTATACCTTGACTCTGCTGGGGTTGTACATTTACTGTAATACTCGATGACATGGTTTCTATCATTTATTTTGTGCATGAGTATTGCACCATAACCCACAGAGCTAGCATCTGTATGCAGCTCAACCGGATATTGTGGATCGAAAATGGTTAATACCGGGCTACGGGTCAGTGCAAAGATTATCTCCTTTCTCACTATTTCATGACTTTCTTTTCAATCAAAACTATTATTGCCTTTAGACATAAGACAAAATAGAGGCTTTAAAGTTTCGGAGAATTTCGGCACGAATTGTCTAAAGTATGATGCTAATCCAATGAACTGTCTTAGCTGCGTAACCGTTTGCGGCGGTGGCAATTCAACTAATGCCTGCAATTTTCGAGGATTAAGTCTAAGCTCACCTGCCTCTACTTCGTAACCCAAATACTCTATTTTTGATTTTAAAAATGTACATTTTTCGAAATTAAATGAGAATCCAGCTTGAATAAGAGTTTCTATGACTTTCTGCAATCTTGAAATTGCCTCATCTTTAGTTTCGGCCACGACCAATACATCATCTATGTAAGCCACAACATAAAAATACGAAAGTGGCCCCAACGTTTTTATTATTGCCCGCTGAAACACCGACGGAGCATTTTTTAAACCAAAGGGCATTGCCAAAAGCTCAAATTGCCCTTCTGGCGTTACAAATGCTGTACGCTCAACTGAATCTGGGTGAATAGGTATTTGGTAAAATCTGCTGGCCATGTCCAAACAAGAAAAATACCTCCCCCCACGTAACCTTGCAATTTGGTCGGAGATAAGAGGCAATGGAAATTTATCCGAAACTGTGTTAGCGTTAAGCTCCCTATAGTCGACGCATAAGCGATCAGTTCCGTTTTTCTTTCTTACCAATAAAATCGGACTCGCAAATGGGGAACAGCTCGGTCTTATAATATTTGCCGCCATCAACTCATTAATTTTTTCGCGAACAGTTTGCTTCTCATCTACACTAAGCCTATATGGTCGCCTTTGTACCGTTTTATTTGGATCTATTAACCGAATTTCCAACTGGCCTGTGTTAACCTGTTTCTCTGGAACGCCAGAGATAAAATGTTCCATGTATGGTTTCAAAACGTTTATTAAACGGCTCTTGTCAGCTTCGTCTAACTCTACATTTTGGTTAATACATTCTTCATATGTTTTGGGTTCAGTAACAACATTAATCAGCTTTACTTTATAAATGCAGAATCTGTCTGACTCGATCGTCACTCCAAAACCTTGACTTAAAATTTCCTTGCCTATCATAACATCGTGTTTCAAATACTTGTCCATAACGACATGGAATAACATTTCCAAAATAAAGTCATTAATGGTTACATTGGTCAAAATTTGCGTGGAGCTACGTACAGAATCGTTTCCAATACCCTTAAGTATTACTACGTTAAAAAGTCTTTTTCCAGAGAATTTTCCAGCTGCGCTTTCGTTAATGAGTGAACACTCGGCTCCAGAGTCAAAACAAAAATCAACGGACTCACCAGAATGAACGAGCACACCTTTTGGTTCCATTACCGAACATATGTTCACTCTCTTTTCAGAGCTTTGTCCAGTCGAAGGGCACCCAGTGGAAATGTGTCCAGCCTGTCCACACTTGTAGCATATATCGTTGGATTTTTGCTCTTTTGGCCTCATACCAACACGTCCAGCATGCCCGCTTCCCAATGGTTGTGATTCGCGATTTTTCTTCTGGCGGCAGTCTGCGATTTTGTGCCCTGCCTTTCCACAATAATGGCAAACGATGTTTGAAAACTTCTGCTTCTTCCTTTCAGGTCCCACAGTAGTTTCTGCTTTCGAAGTCTCTTGACGCTGCCCGATTTCATATACCTGCAACTGTTGCTGTAATTCGTTTCGCGATTTGATGTTTGTGGTGCACACAAGCTTTTTTAGTTTGCTGTCCAGTTGTGCAGTATGCGCAAGCACAACTGACACCAACAATTCCTCCAGCTCCATATTTTTCATTTTCGTCATTAACGAAGTGACGAGTCGGCTTGCAAACGACGACATGCACTCTCCAGTCCCTGGGCGTCCGTCTAGCAGCTTAAGAAATGTGGTTGTCTCTACGCCGACAAATCTTTGCGTAAAAAGTTGCTTGAACTCAACCCAAGTCATGCCAGGAAAACAGATTTGTGAAAGCCATTGCGATGCACTGCCCTCCAAAGCTTTACTGAGGGCAATCACGAGCGCACAACCCTCAAGTGGATTTTCAATAAAAATTATATCGGCCGTAATACTCCAAGCACATGCATCAGCACCGGTAGCTTCGGGGTTGTATTTGGGTAAAAACACCGTCTTTGACTCACGAGGCGCTGCGTTAGCCTGCACTATTCGCAGCATATCTTATTTTGTTGCTCCAAAATTTGACACAACTGAGAGTTAGGAGGATCCAATCCCACTTCTGAGGTCGAAGCGGCCGTAGGGTCAGAATTTTTTACATTTTGAGCAGCGAGTCCCGGCATCTTTGTTGGTGGCATATGCTTCTCTTTTCTAAATTTCACAGTGCACAATCACGTCCGTTCGCTCAGACCATTTACTTCTGTCTGTCCACATCAATCCTTTGCCTCGCAACGCCACGAATAGTAAAGAAAACCAGCGGTAACCGCTTTTGCTTCTTGCAACGCATCGAAAACCAGCCGTAACCGCTTTTGCTTCTTGCAACGCAACGAAAACCAGCCGTAACCGCTTTTTCTTCTTGCAACGCTTTCTTCGTGTCCTTACACGAATCAGCTTACAATGAACTGCACGCACACCAACAACTCTATGCACGGGTCTCACTCAGTGAGAGAATTAACAGTTAGTCCTCTCACCGACTCTCAGTGATATAAGAAATACAAGTCGACAATGACAGTTACTCTGTTTTCTCTATTCTTCTTTCTTTTAATTTCGACTCATACAATATTCATGTTGCAGTACTTAAATTCGAATAACAATAACAATAACAATAGCAATGTTCCGACATATATATATGCATTTCATTTTGGAAGAAGAGGGTTCAGGGTATCCCCTAGTCGGGAGCTCCCGACTAGAACTTTTTACTTGTTTTTTTTTTCTTTTTGATGTAAGTTACTTTTATTTTTGCTAATTTTCTGTTACTTTTTACTTATAGCAACTCTTATCAGCGTGAGTTTTGGTTAATGAAAGCTTTAGTTAAATATTTTCAATGTGATATAAATGTACATGTTAATTTTGCTTCATTATAATCGGCGTTTGGCCAGGTCTATAGGATAACTCTTTTTACGCCTCCCTCTTCGCCTCCTTAGCAGGTTTCTTGCCAAGACGTGTGGTTGCGGAGCTTAAATAAGTGACTTGCTGTTTGTTGGTTAATAAGGTCTCCTACCATAGTAACCTTAAGGTCCTTTGCAATGTCTCGTGTTCGAATATACCATTCGGCTCCAGAGATTTTTCGCAAGATCTTGGCCTGCATGATGTGAAGTTTGTTAAGGTGCGTCTTCGCGGCAATTCCGTATACCTGGAGTCCATATCGCCATGCAGGAGCAAGCATTACTTTATATATTAGGACTTTATTCCGGAGCGAGAGTTTGTTGTTTGGGTTTAGCAGCCAGCTCAGATGCCTGATTTTGCTTTTCAAGTTGTTGGTTACCTCGATGACATGATTTTTGAACGTTAGTCGTCTGTCGAGTGTAATCCCTAGGTATTTATGGCCACGCACCTGCTCTAAGAGCTCGCCATGAAGAAAAAGTCCAGGGGAGGAGTCCTTGCGCAGGGTGTGAGTGACCGTAGCACATTTTTGGGGGTTCACGGAGATATTCCACCTGTAAGCCCAGTTTTTGAAGCGTTTCAGATACTCTTGCAGGATGTCTGTTGCTTCGTAGACGCAAACGTAGCCACCAGGAGATACTACCGACTGGCGAGGGCTATTTCGCTTGCCTTGGGCATATCGTGCCTTGCGGAACTCCCGCTCTTATGCATTTGGTATGAGAGGCTATGCCATCCTGTACTTTCTAAATGTCCTCTCGTTCAAGAAGCTCGCAATGATGTTAAAGAGCTGCGGATTCAATTTGCCCTTAATCTTGGAGAGGAATCCTGCGTGCCACACCCGGTCAAAAGCTTGTTGGATGTCGAGGTATGCTGCCACCACATACTCCTTCCTGTGAAAGCCGCCCAAAATAAATTTTGTGACACGATGGAGTTTTTTTTATTTATTTTTTATTTATTTATTTATTTATTAATGGTCGACAAACCGAGTGTTTTCCTCATTATTCAATAGGTTATACAATAGATAATAGAATTATATGCTAAAAGCCTAGTTAAAGAATACAATTTGGACCGATGGAGGTGTTTTATTTGCCAGTCCGGCCAGCTGTGCCCCTTTTCACAGCTAATTTTGTCAGTGACGCTATTAGAGCCTACCTCTAAGCAGAAGGTTGTAAGTAGGAAAAGGTGTTGTCAAGTAAAATTAAAAATAATCTTAATTTGCTATATTAATAAAGAAAATACAATAAATAGAAAAAAGAAAGTAAGAAGATTGTTGATAAAGTAAGGCAATGTAGGTTAGATAAAGAGTGTTAGGTAGATAGGACAAAGAGAAAAGTAATGGGAAATCACCGACCCGGTGGGGGAAAATTTTTCAGCCTGTCCGGCAAGCTAAGCCCCTGCATAGGGTCTCACTCAGTGAGAGAATTAACAGTTAGTCCTCTCACCGACTCTCAGTGATATAAGAAATACAAGTCGACAATGACAGTTACTCTGTTTTCTCCAATCTTCTTTCTTTTAATTTCGACTCATACAATATTCATGTTGCTGTACTTAAATTCGAGTAACAAAAACAATAACAATAGCAATGTTCCGACACGGCCAATTCTGACAATTACACGTCCTCGTGTATAAATTTAGCAATTCATGTTGATATGCTCCGCTCAAGTGTTCTTTCGCCTTTCCTTAAATCAATGTTAAAATAATCTTTACAACTTATTTGATAGCCAAATCATACAGATGTATGTCCAGATAGCGCACCAAGTCTACCTATGTTTCTCGAAGAGCCCTTTTGATCATGACGTTACACATTTATGCGCCTGTTTCAACGCTAGTAGCTTCACTGTCACTGTCTCTTGCGTCTGTTTCAACGCTAGTACCTTCACTGGCACTGTCTCTTGCGTCTGTTTCAACGCCAACACCTGTACCTTCACTGGTACCAATAGCGTCTGTTTCAACGCCAACACCTGTACTTTCACTAGTGCAATTGCGTCTGTTTCAACGCTACTACTCATCATATCCTCATCCATCTCCGCAGAAACTGTCTCGACCGGTAACGCTCTTAAACACTCATGAGGATACTTGTAGGTGCGCTTGCTTGTTAATGATTTCAAACAATATCGGTCTCCTTCAAGTACTTCTGTTATGACAAATGGGCCTTTAAATTTGGGATCTAGTTTGGTCTGATTTCTCTCTTCACACTTGAGTAGAACATGATCACCCACTTTATGCTTTACAACGTTTGCTTTGCCTTTATCGCTTCTGTTTTTATCATAATAGGCATTATTTTCTAAATTCTCTTTTGCTTGTGCTCTTAGATTTTGTAGATTATCATATTTTTCATCAACAATGTTCGATAGCATCCCTAATGGTCTTACATCTTTTCCAATTAAAAGCTGTAACCGACTAAACTTAGTGACCCGATTGACTGTGCAACTTATTGCTAACTGTACCTCTTTTAATGCCTCTTGCCACGAACGTTGGCCCGTCTCTACCGCTGTTAGTAAACTTTTAAGTGTACTCATTACGCGTTCGACCTGTCCATTTGCTCGACTAGCCCCTGTGGCAATTAAATGCAACTCAATGTTATGTGCAGAGCAAAATTCCTTAAGCCCAGATCCTGCAAAGCATCGCCCTGATCTGCTATGATACGGGATGGTACACCAAACAAGGAAATAACCACCTTCAGTGATACTATATTATACAATTAGCTGCATCTATCTTCAGTGTATGGTGCAAATAAACGTACTTTGTAAACGCATCTATAAAGACAATAACATACACTTTTTGGTCGTTCTTGCCACTTAGTTTACCGGTGATGTCTACATGTACCGTATGCCAGGGTATTTCGATTTTAGGAATCGGATGCATCTCTTGTTGAATTTTCCCAGATTGCGGTTTCGATAGCTTGCACGTGATGCAATTATCAACAAACTTTCGTACGTATTTCGTCATACCTTCAAACCAGTAACAACTGTGCACTTTATCGAGGGTCTTTTCCCAACCAAGGTGCATTATAGCCTCATGCATGTGGTTAATGACAGCCCATCTATAAGATTTTGGAACTACAGGTAGCCAACGGGTTCTACCATTTCTTTGAATTTTACGATACAGCAAGCCTAGTCTCAACTCATACGTACTGGCAACATTCTCGTTTAATTCATTGTTTTTTAGTTTAGAGATTAAAGATGTCATTTCGAGATCTCGCTGCTGTTCAGCTATAAGCCAGGTGTCACTTAATTCAGTTAAATCTACGCGCATCTCAGGAGCTTTGACAGCAAACTGTAACTTGTTTGTTATTGGGTTTCTTGAGAAGAAGTCTACATGCGCCATGCGTTTTCCCTTTCTATACACAATATCGAATTCAAAAGATTGCAAGTACAACCACCATCGATATACCTTGTCATCTAACTCAATCTTTTGTTGACTTGCCTTTAAAGAGTTACAGTCAGTATATACTGTAAATTTGATACCTTTTAAATAATGTTGATAATATTTTACTGCGTTAAATACTGGCAAGGTTTCCAAAAGATATGAATTATACCTTGACTCTGCTGGGGTTGTACATTTACTGTAATACTCGATGACATGGTTTCTATCATTTATTTTGTGCATGAGTATTGCACCATAACCCACAGAGCTAGCATCTGTATGCAGCTCAACCGGATATTGTGGATCGAAAATGGTTTATACCGGGCTACGGGTCAGTGCAAAGATTATCTCCTTTCGCACTATTTCATGACTTTCTTTCCAATCAAAACTATTATTGCCTTTAGACATAAGACAAAATAGAGGCTTTAAAGTTTCGGAGAATTTCGGCACGAATTGTCTAAAGTATGATGCTAATCCAATGAACTGTCTTAGCTGCGTAACCGTTTGCGGCGGTGGCAATTCAACTAATGCCTGCAATTTTCGAGGATTAGGTCTAAGCTCACCTGCCTCTACTTCGTAACCCAAATACTCTATTTTGGATTTTAAAAATGTACATTTTTCGAAATTAAATAAGAATCCAGCTTGAATAAGAATTTCTATGACTTTTTGAAATCTTGAAATTGCCTCATCTTTAGTTTCGGCCACGACCAATACATCATCTATGTAAACCACAACATGCGAATACGAAAGTGGCCCCAACGCTTTTATTATTGCCCGCTGAAATACCGACGGAGCATTTTTTAAACCAAACGGCATTGCCAAAAACTTAAATTGCCCTTCTGGCGTTACAAATGCTGTACGCTCTACTGAATCTGGGTGAATAGGTATTTGGTAAAATCCGCTGGCCATGACCAAAAAGAAAAATACCTCCCCCCTCGTAACCTTGCAATTTGGTCGGAGATAAGAGGCAATGGAAATTTATCCGAAACTGTGTTAGCGTTAAACTCCCTATAGTCGACGCATAAGCGATCAGTTCCGTTTTTCTTTCTTACCAATAAAATCGGACTCGCAAATGGGGAACAGCTCGGTCTTATAATATTGGCCGCCATCAACTCATCAAAATTTGCGTGGAGCTACATACAGAATCTTTTCCAATACTCTTAAGCATTACTACGTTAAAAAGTCTTTTTCCAGAGAATTTTCCAGCTGCCCTTTCGTTAATGAGTGAACACTCGGCTCCAGAGTCAAAACAAAAATCAACGGACTCACCAGAATGAACGAGCACACCTTTTGGTTCCATTACCGAACATATGTTCACTCTCTTTTCAGAGCTTTGTCCAGTCGAAGGGCACCCAGTGGAAAAGTGTCCAGCCTGTCCACACTTGTAGCATATATCGTTGGATTTTTGCTCTTTTGGCCTCATACCAACACGTCCAGCATGCCCGCTTCCCAATGGTTGTGATTCGCGATTTTTCTTCTGGCGGCAGTCTGCGATTTTGTGCCCTGCCTTTCCACAATAATGGCAAACGATGTTTGAAAACTTCTGCTTCTTCCTTTCAGGTCCCACAGTAGTTTCTGCTTTCGAAGTCTCTTGACGCTGCCCGATTTCATATAACTGCAACTGTTGCTGTAATTCGTTTCGCGATTTGATGTTTGTGGTGCACACAAGCTTTTTTAGTCTGCTGTCCAGTTGTGCAGTATGCGCAAGCACAACTGACACCAACAATTCCTCCAGCTCCATATTTTTCATTTTCGTCATTAACGAAGTGACGAGTCGGCTTGCAAACGGCGACATGCACTCTCCAGTCCCTGGGCGTCCGTCTAGCAGCTTAAGAAATGTTGCTGTGGTTGTCTCTACGCCGACAAATCTTTGCGTAAAAAGTTGCTTGAACTCAACCCAAGTCATGCCAGGAAAACAGATTTGTGAAAGCCATTGCGATGCACTGCCCTCCAAAGCTTTACTGAGGGCAATCACGAGCGCACAACCCTCAAGTGGATTTTCAATAAAAATTATATCGGCCGTAATACTCCAAGCACATGCATCAGCACCGGTAGCTTCGGGGTTGTATTTGGGTAAAAACACCGTCTTTGACTCACGAGGCGCTGCGTTAGCCTGCACTGTTCGCAGCATATCAATAAAATTTCTATTTTGTTGCTCCAAAATTTGACACAACTGAGAGTTAGGAGGATCCAATCCCACTTCTGATGTCGAAGCGGCCGTAGGGTCAGAATTTTTTACATTTTGAGCAGCGAGTCCCGGCATCTTTGTTGGTGGCATCTTTTCTAAATTTCACAGTGCACAATCACGTCCGTTCGCTCAGACCACTTACTTCTGTCTGTCCACATCAATCCTTTGCCTCGCAACGCCACGAATAGTAAAGAAAACCAGCGGTAACCGCTTTTGCTTCTTGCAACGCATCGAAAACCAGCCGTAACCGCTTTTGCTTCTTGCAACGCAACGAAAACCAGCCGTAACCGCTTTTTCTTCTTGCAACGCTTTCTTCGTGTCCTCACACGAATCAGCTTACAATGAACTGCACGCACACCAACAACTCTATGCACGGGTCTCACTCAGTGAGAGAATTAACAGTTAGTCCTCTCACCGACTCTCAGTGATATAAGAAATACAAGTCGGCAATGACAGTTACTCTGTTTTCTCTATTCTTCTTTCTTTTAATTTCGACTCATACAATATTCATGTTGCTGTACTTAAATTCGAATAACAATAACAATAACAATAGCAATGCTCTGACATATATATATGCATTTCATTTTGGAAGAAGAGGGTTCAGGGTATCCCCTAGTCGGGAGCTCCCGACTAGAACTTTTTACTTGTTTTTTTTTTCTTTTTGATGTAAGTTACTTTTATTTTTGCTAATTTTCTGTTACTTTTTACTTATAGCAACTTTTATCAGCGTGAGTTTTGGTTAATGAAAGCTTTAGTTAAATATTTTCAATGTGATATAAATGTACATGTTAATTTTGCTTCATTATAGTCGGCGTTTGGCCAGGTCTATAGGATAACTCTTTTTACGCCTCCCTCTTCGCCTCCTTAGCAGGTTTCTTGCCAAGACGTTAGGGTGGTTGCGGAGCTTAAATAAGTGACTTGCTGTTTGTTGGTTAATAAGGTCTCCTACCATAGTAACCTTAAAGTCCTTTGCAATGTCTCGTGTTCGAATATACCATTCGGCTCCAGAGATTTTTCGCAAGATCTTGGCCTGCATGATGTGAAGTTTGTTAAGGTGCGTCTTCGCGGCAATTCCGTATACCTGGAGTCCATATCGCCATGCAGGAGCAAGCATTACTTTATATATTAGGACTTTATTCCGGAGCGAGAGTTTGTTGTTTGGGTTTAGCAGCCAGCTCAGATGCCTGATTTTGCTTTTCAAGTTGTTGGTTACCTCGGTGACATGATTTTTGAACGTTAGTTGTCTGTCGAGTGTAATCCCTAGGTATTTATGGCCACGCACCTGCTCTAAGAGCTCGCCATGAAGAAAAAGTCCAGGGGAGGAGTCCTTGCGCAGGGTGTGAGTGACCGTAGCACATTTTTGGGGGTTCACGGAGATATTCCACCTGTAAGCCCAGTTTTTGAAGCGTTTCAGATACTCTTGCAGGATGTCTGTTGCTTCGTAGACGCAAACGTAGCCACCAGGAGATACTACCGACTGGCGAGGGCTATTTCGCTTGCCTTGGGCATATCGTGCCTTGCGGAACTCCCGCTCTTATGCATTTGGTATGAGAGGCTATGCCATCCTGTACTTTCTAAATGTCCTCTCGTTCAAGAAGCTCGCAATGATGTTAAAGAGCTGCGGATTCAATTTGCCCTTAATCTTGGAGAGGAATCCTGCGTGCCACACCCGGTCAAAAGCTTGTTGGATGTCGAGGTATGCTGCCACCACATACTCCTTCCTGTGAAAGCCGCCCAAAATAAATTTTGTGACACGATGGAGTTTTTTTATTTATTTTTTATTTATTTATTTATTTATTAATGGTCGACAAACCGAGTGTTTTCCTCATTATTCAATAGGTTATACAATAGATAATAGAATTATATGCTAAAAGCCTAGTTAAAGAATACAATTTGGACCGATGGAGGTGTTTTATTTGCCAGTCCGGCCAGCTGTGCCCCTTTTCACAGCTAATTTTGTCAGTGACGCTATTAGAGCCGAAGGTTGTAAGTAGGAAAAAAGTGTTCTCAAGTAAAATTAAAAATAATTTGGACCGATGGAGGTGTTTTATTTGCCAGTCCGGCCAGCTGTGCCCCTTTTCACAGCTAATTTTGTCAGTGACGCTATTAGAGCCGAAGGTTGTAAGTAGGAAAAAAGTGTTCTCAAGTAAAATTAAAAATAATCTTAATTTGCTATATTAATAAAGAAAATGCAATAAATAGAAAAAAGAAAGTAAGAAGATTGTTAATAAAGTAAGGCAATGTAAGTTAGATAAAGAGTGTTAGGTAGATAGGACAAAGAGAAAAGTAATGGGAAATCACCGACCCAGTGGGGGAAAATTTTTCAGCCTGTCCTCATACAATATTCATGTTGCTGTACTTAAATTCGAGTAACAATAACAATAACAATAGCAATGTTCCGACACGGCCAATTCTGACAATTACACGTCCTCGTGTATAAATTTAGCAATTCATGTTGATATGCTCCGCTCAAGTGTTCTTTCGCCTTTCCTTAAATCAATGTTAAAATAATCTTTACAACTTATTTGATAGCCAAATCATACAGATGTATGTCCAGATAGCGCACCAAGTCTACCTATGTTTCTCGAAGAGCCCTTTTGATCATGACGTTACACATTTATGCGCCTGTTTCAACGCTAGTAGCTTCACTGGCACTGTCTCTTGCGTCTGTTTCAACGCCAACACCTGTACCTTCACTGGTACCAATTGCGTCTGTTTCAACGCCAACACCTGTACTTTCACTGGTACCAATTGCGTCTGTTTCAACGCTACTACTCATCATATCCTCATCCATCTCCGCAGAAACTGTCTCGACCGGTAACGCTCTTAAACACTCATGAGGATACTTGTAGGTGCGCTTGCTTGTTAATGATTTCAAACAATATCGGTCTCCTTCAAGTACTTCTGTTATGACAAATGGGCCTTTAAATTTGGGATCTAGTTTGGTCTAATTTCTCTCTTCACACTTGAGTAGAACATGATCACCCACTTTATGCTTTACAACGTTTGCTTTGCCTTTATCGCTTCTGTTTTTATCATAATAGGCATTATTTTCTAAATTCTCTTTTGCTTGTGCTCTTAGATTTTGTAGATTATCATATTTTTCATCAACAATGTTCGATAGCATCCCTAATGGTCTTACATCTTTTCCAATTAAAAGCTGTAGATTTTGTAGATTATCATATTTTTCATCAACAATGTTCGATAGCATCCCTAATGGTCTTACATCTTTTCCAATTAAAAGCTGGAACCGACTAAACTTAGTGACCCGATTGACTGTGCAATTTATTGCTAACTGTACCTCTTTTAATGCCTCTTGCCACGAACGTTGGCCCGTCTCTACCGCTGTTAGTAAACTTTTAAGTGTACTCATTACGCGTTCGACCTGTCCATTTGCTCGACTAGCTCCTGTGGCAATTAAATGCAACTCAATGTTATGTGCAGAGCAAAATTCCTTAAACCCAGATCCTGCAAAGCATCGCCCCTGATCTGCTATGATACGGGATGGTACACCAAACAAGGAAATAACCACCTTCAGTGATACTATACAATTAGCTGCATCTATCTTCAGTGTATGGTGCAAATAAACGTACTTTGTAAACGCATCTATAAAGACTATAACATACTCTTTTTGGTCGTTCTTGCCACTTAGTTTACCGGTGATGTCTATCAACAAACTTTCGTACGTATTTCGTCTTTTCCCAACCAAGGTGCATTATAGCCTCATGAATGTGGTTAATGACAGCCCATCTATAAGATTTTGGAACTACAGGTAACCAACGGGTTCTACCATTTCTTTGAATTTTACGATACAGCAAGCCTAGTCTCAACTCATACGTACTGGCAACATTCTCGTTTAATTCATTGTTTTTTAGTTTAGAGATTAATGATGTCATTTCGAGATCTCGCTGCTGTTCAGCTATAAGCCAGGTGTCACTTAATTCAGTTAAATCTACGCGCATCTCAGGAGCTTTGACAGCAAACTGTAACTTGTTTGTTATTGGGTTTCTTGAGAAGAAGTCTACATGCGCCATGCGTTTTCCCTTTCTATACACAATATCGAATTCAAAAGATTGCAAGTACAACCACCATCGATATACCTTGTCATCTAACTCAATCTTTTGTTGACTTGCCTTTAAAGAGTTACAGTCAGTATATACTGTAAATTTGATACCTTTTAAATAATGTTGATAATATTTTACTGCGTTAAATACTGGCAAGGTTTCCAAAAGATATGAATTATACCTTGACTCTGCTGGGGTTGTACATTTACTGTAATACTGTCTGTAAACTGTCCTAGCTGCGTAACCGTTTGCGGCGGTGGCAATTCAACTAATGCCTGCAATTTTCGATGATTAGGTCTAAGCTCACCTGCCTCTATTTCGTAACCCAAATACTCTATTTTGGATTTTAAAAATGTACATTTTTCGAAATTAAATGAGAATCCAGCTTGAATAAGAATTTCTATGACTTTCTGCAATCTTGAAATTGCCTCATCTTTAGTTTCGGCCACGACCAATACATCATCTATGTAAACCACAACATACGAATACGAAAGTGGTCCCAACGCTTTTATTATTGCCCGCTGAAACACCGACGGAGCATTTTTTAAGCCAAACGGCATTGCCAAAAGCTCAAATTGCCCTTCTGGCGTTACAAATGCTGTACGCTCTACTGAATCTGGGTGAATAGGTATTTGGTAAAATCCGCTGGCCATGACCAAAAAGAAAAATACCTCCCCCCTCGTAACCTTGCAATTTGGTCGGAGATAAGAGGCAATGGAAATTTATCCGAAACTGTGTTAGCGTTAAGCTCCCTATAGTCGACGCATAAGCGATCAGTTCCGTTTTTCTTTCTTACCAATAAAATCGGACTCGCAAATGGGGAACAGCTCGGTCTTATAATATTTGCCGCCATCAACTCATTAATTTTTTCGTCTACACTAAGCTTTTGCTTCTCATCTACACTAAGCCTATATGGTCGCCTTTGTACCGTTTTATTTGGATCTATTAACCGAATTTCCAACTGGCCTGTGTTAACCTGTTTCTCTGGAACGCCAGAGATAAAATGTTCCATGTATGGTTTCAAAACGTTTATTAAACGGCTCTTGTCAGCTTCGTCTAACTCTACATTTTGGTTAATATATTCTTCATATGTTTTGGGTTCAGTAACAACATTAATAAGGCTTTACTTTATAAATGCAGAATCTGTCTGACTCGATCGTCACTCCGAAACCTTGACTTAAAATTTCCTTGCCTATCATAACATCGTGTTTCAAATACTTGTCCATAACGACATGGAATAACATTTCCAAATTAAAGTCATTAATGGTTACATTCGTCAAAATTTTCGTGGAGCTACATACAGAATCGTTTCCAATACCCTCTCTTTTTCCAGAGAATTTTCCAGCTGCGCTTTCGTTAATGAGTGAACACTCGGCTCCAGAGTCAAAACAAAAATCAACGGACTCACCAGAATGAACGAGCACACCTTTTGGTTCCATTACCGAACATATGTTCACTCTCTTTTCAGAGCTTTGTCCAGTCGAAGGGCACCCAGTGGAAATGTGTCCAGCCTGTCCACACTTGCAGCATATAACGTTGGATTTTTGCTCTTTTGGCCTCATACCAATACGTCCAGCATGCCCGCTTCCCAATGGTTGTGATTCGCGATTTTTCTTCTGGCGGCAGTCTGCGATTTTGTGCCCTGTCTTTCCACAATAATGGCAAACGATGTTTCAAAACTTCTGCTTCTTCCTTTCAGGTCCCACAGTAGTTTCTGCTTTCGAAGTCTCTTGACGCTGCCCGATTTCGTATACCTGCAACTGTTGCTGTAATTCGTTTCGCGATTTGATGTTTGTGGTGCACACAAGCTTTTTTAGTCTGCTGTCCAGTTGTGCAGTATGTGCAAGCACAACTGACACCAACAATTCCTCCAGCTCCATATTTTTCATTTTCGTCATTAACGAAGTGACGAGTCGGCTTGCATACGACGACATGCACTCTCCAGTCCCTGGGCGTCCGTCTAGCAGCTTAAGAAAAGTTGCTGTGGTTGTCTCTACGCCGACAAATCTTGAACTCAACCCAAGTCATGCCAGGAAAACAGATTTGTGAAAGCCATTGCGATGCACTGCCCTCCAAAGCTTTACTGAGGGCAATCACGAGCGCACAACCCTCAAGTGGATTTTCAATAAAAATTATATCGGCCGTAATACTCCAAGCACATGCATCAGTACCGGTAGCTTCGGGGTTGTTTTTGGGTAAAAACACCTTCTTTGACTCACGAGTCGCTGCGTTAGCCTGCACTGTTCGCAGCATATCAATAAAATTTCTATTTTGTTGCTCCAAAATTTGACACAACTGAGAGTTAGGAGGATCCAATCCCACTTCTGATGTCGAAGCGGCCGTAGGGTTAGAATTTTTTACATTTTGAGCAGCGAGTCCCGGCATCTTTGTTGGTGGCATATGCTTCTCTTTTCTAAATTTCACAGTGCACAATCACGTCCGTTCGCTCAGACCATTTACTTCTGTCTGTCCACATCAATCCTTTGCCTCGCAACGCCACGAATAGTAAAGAAAACCAGCGGTAACCGCTTTTGCTTCTTGCAACGCATCGAAAACCAGCCGTAACCGCTTTTGCTTCTTGCAACGCAACGAAAACCAGCCGTAACCGCTTTTTCTTCTTGCAACGCTTTCTTCGTGTCCTTACACGAATCAGCTTACAATGAACTGCACGCACACCAACAACTCTATGCACGGGTCTCACTCAGTGAGAGAATTAACAGTTAGTCCTCTCACCGACTCTCAGTGATATAAGAAATACAAGTCGACAATGACAGTTACTCTGTTTTCTCTATTCTTCTTTCTTTTAATTTCGACTCATACAATATTCATGTTGCAGTACTTAAATTCGAATAACAATAACAATAACAATAGCAATGTTCCGACATATATATATGCATTTCATTTTGGAAGAAGAGGGTTCAGGGTATCCCCTAGTCGGGAGCTCCCGACTAGAACTTTTTACTTGTTTTTTTTATCTTTTTGATGTAAGTTACTTTTATTTTTGCTAATTTTCTGTTACTCTTTACTTTACTTACTTTAGCAACTTTTATCAGCGTGAGTTTTGGTTAATAAAAGCTTTAGTTAAATATTTTCAATGTGATATAAATGTACATGTTAATTTTGCTTCATTATAGTCGGCGTTTGGCCAGGTCTATAGGATAACTCTTTTTACGCCTCCCTCTTCGCCTCCTTAGCAGGTTTCTTGCCAAGACGTTAGGGTGGTTGCGGAGCTTAAATAAGTGACTTGCTGTTTGTTGGTTAATAAGGTCTCCTACCATAGTAACCTTAAAGTCCTTTGCAATGTCTCGTGTTCGAATATACCATTCGGCTCCAGAGATTTTTCGCAAGATCTTGGCCTGCATGATGTGAAGTTTGTTAAGGTGCGTCTTCGCGGCAATTCCGTACACCTGGAGTCCATATCGCCATGCAGGAGCAAGCATTACTTTATATATTAGGACTTTATTCCGGAGCGAGAGTTTGTTGTTTGGGTTTAGCAGCCAGCTCAGATGCCTGATTTTGCTTTTCAAGTTGTTGGTTACCTCGGGGACATGATTTTTGAACGTTAGTCGTCTGTCGAGTGTAATCCCTAGGTATTTATGGCCACGCACCTGCTCTAAGAGCTCGCCATGAAGAAAAAGTCCAGGGGAGGAGTCCTTGCGCAGGGTGTGAGTGACCGTAGCACATTTTTGGGAGTCACGGAGATATTCCACCTGTAAGCCCAGTTTTTGAAGCGTTTCAGATACTCTTGCAGGATGTCTGTTGCTTCGTAGACGCAAACGTAGCCACCAGGAGATACTACCGACTGACGAGGGCTATTTCGCTTGCCTTGGGCATATCGTGCCTTGCGGAACTCCCGCTCTTATGCGTTTGGTATAAGAGGCTATGCCATCCTGTACTTTCTAAATGTCCTCTCGTTCAAGAAGCTCGCAATGATGTTAAAGAGCTGCGGATTCAATTTGCCCTTAATCTTGGAGAGGAATCCTGCGTGCCACACCCGGTCAAAAGCTTGTTGGATGTCGAGGTATGCTGCCACCACATACTCCTTCCTGTGAAAGCCGCCCAAAGAAATTTTGTGACACGATGGAGTTTTTTTATTTATTTTTTATTTATTTATTTATTTATTAATGGTCGACAAACCGAGTGTTTTCCTCATTATTCAATAGGTTACAATAGATAATAGAATTATATGCTAAAAGCCTAGTTAAAGAATACAATTTGGACCGATGGAGGCGTTTTATTTGCCAGTCCGGCCAGCTGTGCCCCTTTTCACAGCTAATTTTGTCAGTGACGCTATTAGAGCCTACCTCTAAGCAGAAGGTTGTAAGTAGGAAAAAGTGTTCTCAAGTAAAATTAAAAATAATCTTAATTTGCTATATTAATAAAGAAAATACAATAAATAGAAAAAAAGAAAGTAAGAAGATTGTTAATAAAGTAAGGCAATGTAGGTTAGATAAAGAGTGTTAGGTAGATAGGACAAAGAGAAAAGTAATGGGAAATCACCGACCCGGTGGGGGAAAATTTTTCAGCCTGTCCGGCAAGCTATGCCCCTGCTCATAGCTGGGAATGGTCAGCGACTTCCCGAAGTTATCCTGAAAGCAACGATTTTATTAGGGGTAGAGACAGTTCGGTAGAGAAAACGTGATGCAAACTATTATAATTTTTACATAGCACGCGAATAGGAGTGTGCATAGCGTAGTCTGTTGTGCACGTAGATAGTAAAAAGGGGCGATAATTTCTAGTTGGTCTAGCCGGAACAGAGAATTGAACACGCTCTAGCAGAAAATGAGAATCTATGTCGCCAATAATCAACTTATGTAGAAGGACAACACCGAGAATTGTTCTACGGTTGGTTAAAGACGAAAGGTTGAGAAGAAGCAGTCTGCTGGAGTAGGATGGCAACCGAAGATTAGGGTCCCAATTTAAACCTCGTAAGGCAAAAAGCAGAAATTGCTTCTGAACAGATTCAATACGATCCTGGCTATTGTTATACTGTGGAGACCAGATGCAAGAGCAGTTTTCAAGGATAGGGCGAACAAGAGAGATGTACAGAAGTGTTGTTATAAAAGGATCGTTAAACTCTTTAGACCATCGTTTAATGAATCAAGGTACACCTTTTGCCTCATTAACGATGGTATCTATGTGAAAATTGAAACAGAGTTTAGAATCAAAAATAACGCCTAGATCCTTAACTGTTAATGTACGTTGCAAAGGGATATTGTCGATTGTATAACTGACAAAACTGACAAGAGACACAAAGACTTGCCTACGAGGGGCAACTACCGTTAAAGTAGGCGCTGACGGGGCTGTAGGTAATACAGGAGTTGGGGGAGCTAACGAGGCACAACGATTGTTTTTAAGCAATCTGGGCAAGATTGCGCGCAGGTCTACCTTTGCGGCCATGACCTGACGGAGCTGAGGCAATTTGCTTAACTGGGACGGGATCAGCTACGGGCTCTACTGGGACTACTACAGGGGTTGAAATAGGGGTAATTGGACAGTCGCTTGGAGAAGGCGATAATGACAACATTGTACATACATCCAAGTTGCTAGGAAGGGACAAGAAAGGCGTAGGTGTCTGAACAGACGTAGAGGGCAATTGCAAAAGTTGAGGCTCCAACCGGCGGTTGGTTGGGGACTCGAATTTATAGCTGCCAAGCAACTCGAAACTCGAGTCAAAATTACTCGAGAGCTGATGAGCCACATTATTCAATTTTAAGAACTGATTTCTCACATAATTATACATTCTGGAGAAATCAATTTGCTTGTCGATGCATTCTGGGCACGACCAACGCAAGCCACCGCAGCCCTTTTTGGCCATTGCAGCGATCTTGTCGCAATCACGCCCAGTGAGATCTGCACATTTAGCATGCATCATATTCTCATACAGCCAGCAATTAACAATTTGCGGCAGTGCAGAATCATCAGCCTGCTTAAACGTGCACGGTTTCTTACAGGAGAACATAATTATTAAATGCGTATGCAATTCCGTATGCAAATGCACAAGATAGAGCAAGTAAATACACAAACAAATTGTTTGGAGCGAAGAGCAATAGAAAAAGTATGCGAGAGCGCGATGCACAAGCAGAAAGTATGCAGCGAACACACGCACAAACAAGTGTATGCACAGGGGAGCACCAAAGCAAAAGAATCAAAACAGGCAATAACAACAACACGGAACTGATGCCGCGTTTTATAAAATGTAATAATTAACAGACTTACGCTGCACAACAGATAACACTTTGCACAGTTTATAAAAGCTTTTTATATAAAGCACCGAAAAATGCACAATTTTGAAATGAAAAGCATGATTAAAGCGCAAAAATATATGAAAATCTTGGAGCACAAGTAAAACACGTCAATCACTATCAACTGAGAACTCTCTCAGGGGTACCGTGTTTCAGTCTAAACCCAAACTGGAACTTCGGGATTACGCGTTTTATTTCCGGGGTATCCAGGATCCTTCTAAACGGGGATTGGGAAGGTCTCCCGGTGGCCAAGACCTGGGCTGAGCAGCTGGTGAGCACTTCATGTAGCGCAATGCCTCTGTTGTCAGCTCTGTAGCTTCCCCACAGACGGTGTTTGGCGTTGACGTCACCTCCAACGATGAATTTGTGACCAAATTGATTAAGGAAAGAATCGAATCCAGCTCGGCTCCAGGATAGATTTGGTGGTAAGTACACTGCAGCTACAGGTATTTCGCCCAAAGGAGTCCCCACCATAATAGCAGCCATTTGTGTTGCGCAGCAAGTCGCCTGAGGTAGTTGATAGTGCACCAAGTTCTGCTTGTCTAGCACCGCAGCACCTCCTCTGGCTCGATTTGCTGGGTGATCCGCACGGTAGCAAACCCTCCATGGCCAAGTACAGGCCGGCGTGTAGGTGGGTTTCTAAGACAAGCATGATGTCTATTTCATGTTTTCTCAAAAACAGTTTGAGCTCGTTTCCATTTTGTATGATGCTGCGAGCGTTCCACGATCCGAGGCGCATCTGGGCAGCCATTATTTGCGGTGAGTGGGAAGACCGAGCTGTGGAGCTTGCGCGTCTTTCAGCTCCTTGATGCTGACCAGGATACATGTGACTGCATTAAGTGCTGCGATCGACTGCTGGAGTCCTTGAAGGATACTTCCGAGGGACGTGTCTTGCCCCTGAGATCCATGCTGGAGGTATTGGGGCTGCATGGTTGTAGCGGTTGGCTTATTGCACACAGGGGGTTGGCACGCTTGTGCATTTTGCTGGTACGTGTTGCGTCCTGGCCGCAACGTGTCAGCATACGACAGGCCTTGATGCACAATTCGGGAGGGTACGAACTGCGAGTTGATGTGCCGTGCAGGTTGCTGTTGGTTGTGTCGTGCCGGGAGGGCAACATTGATGGCCGGTTGTCGGGCATTCAATGTTGCTGGAATGCTTTGCATCCTTTATAATAATCAGCATGGTTCCCCTCACAGTTTGAGCACCGAAGGTTCGACCGCTTTGGGCTGGCATTGCTCCAAGTCCGTCCAGAGGGCTGGCCGCATCGTCCGCACTTGGGCTTTTTGAGGCAATAGTTTTTTGTGTGGTCGAACTCATAGCAGCGATAACATTGCCTGATGCTTTTATTCTTTCTCGGAAGCTCAACTTGGACCCTTTGACGACCTTCGAGCCGAATATCTAAAACTTTACTAATAAAGTTAGCTCTAAAATTAGCTCAAGAATTTCTGAAAAGCAAAAATAAACAGATATAGCTGTACAGTGTTCCCCCCCACTAGCTATCTGTTGCAAACCACATTTGTCAACTAATTGCTTTGCTTGCAATTCGATTTTTTTTATTTTGTGTAGTAATAAAATAATAAACAACATAAAGCCTAACACAAAATAGAGAACTTCTGATAACTCTAGACATATCTGCCTACCAAGTACCAGCGGCATATTATTTGTACTCGGCATGAAGTCATTTATTCAAGTCACGCCCTCATCCACAACCATATTAAATAAAGATATAAAGATATATAAATATATTATAGCAAACACATAAATAATTATAATAAAACAAATTATTTTTATAAATCATGGCAAATGAAACACACAACAAATATATATTTATATATATGTTCGGTTCAGCAGCTACAAATTGAATTAGTATTATGATTACATAACATTTCAGTTACATCTTTCCCTGCGAGGTAAGCAATGTCACTGTTTAGTTTTGTTTGGCGCTTCTCACATGTCATAAAAAGCTCAATATTATTTGCTGTTAACTATCCAGCTCTTATCGCTTTACGCTAATCGTAGTTTCTATTATCGCGCTCTTTTACCTTTTGCACTTTGTCTTAAGCGGCTAGCGCATTAATGCTAGCGACGCCGCAACGCACTCTTGTCTCGTACGTTCGCAATAGCGGATCTCTTATAGATCACTTCGCTAAAATTTGTACATTTTCGCATATTGTTAACTTTTCGCTATTAAGTTCTAATAAAATAGCTTGTTAGTCAAATATATTGGTGACCGCGACGTGATTTCTTTTCATTTATCATTATATTGTTGTAAAAAATTATTTAAATTAAAATTGAGCTGATTGTTAATAGTTTCGGCAACAATTAAAAACCGCTCTTTTCTGCATACATATGTACGAGTCAGTGTCATGCGGTAAATTGAAGTAAAGCGGAGTTTGTGTTCATAAGCATATATGCACCTACATACAGACGCGTTGGCTCTCGTTATATGCATTTTACTTGTGTTCAGATGCTATTTTGTTTAGAATTTACAAAGGTTGCCAACAGGAGCATATTCCGTGCGAATTCCTCTCAAACTCACTCTGGATCAATTAGGTGAATCTTATCAACAGGCATTTCGAAGATTTATATCGCTTGAGAGAAAGTTGCATCGTCATCCTAACATTAAGTCCCAGTATTGCGCGTTCATTCAAGAGTATATGGAGCTCGGACATATGACTTTTGTCCCTCCAGGGTCGTTACGTTTATGCAAATATTTTTTGCCTCATCATTGCGTGCTGAAGGAACAAGCACCAAACCTCGTGTCGTGTTTGATGGTTCAGCTGTCACCAGCACTGGATGTTCGCTGAATGAAGTGTTGATGGCTGGGCCCGTCATACAACCGTTTAATATTTTGATGCCATTTCGCACGTTCCCTGTTGCCCTTACTGGAGACATTGGCAAGATGTGTCAGAGTTACGGTCCCAGATAACTACCTACAAAGCATTTTGTGGCGAAATTCTGATTCTGAAATAAGTTGGACACAGTTACGGATGGCATAAAACCAGCTTTCTTTCTTGCTGTTCGAGCAATGCAGTAATTGACTGTCGACGTGATACATTCATTTCCAATTGGCAGATGACCTTATATCTGGCGGAGCCTCGGTCCAAGAGACGATCGACGTATTAAATCTTTCAAAGGAGCGATTTGTTGAAACTCGAGCGTTTGATATAACTGGTGTGGAGACTTGCGGATCATTCTTCTACAAGCCTGACACTCGAAACAAACCTCCTATAAAATGCTACACTAGCGCATTTATTTGCTTCGCCACGAATCCATTCATTTGGAGTTGGTCAAGGATTTATCTACGTGTGCATTTCTCAATGCTCTAAAGCGCTTTATATGCACTCGTGGCAAGCCACGTCAGATTTGGTCTGACAATGCCACCAACTGTCATCAAGAGGCTGTGCTCCAGTTTTGTTTGCCGGACACAATTGACTGACGCTTCATTCCACCGCGCTCCCCACATTTTGGTGGCCTTTGGAAGGCGGCGGTAAAAACTGCAAAACATCATTTCTAGCGGGTTGTGGGATCAACTGTGTGGGGATTCGAAGAGCTTCATACCCTTGTGTGCCACATAACGGCAGTTAATAATTCTAGACCACCACACATACTGCTTCCAACTTCAGAAGGTCCAGACGACCTTGATGTTCTTACCCCAGCTCATTCTTTGGTTGGTGGCCCACAATCCACGTTCACAGAACCAGATGTGACATTACTGAATTTTAATCGTCTGGATAATGCTGGCGAGAAGAATATTTTAATCTTCTGCAACAGCGTTCCAAGTGGCGGGCTCCCAAGCCTGGTGTGGCTCTTAACGACATCGTTCTTGTCAAAGACCAGAACTTTCCTCCTTTGAAATGGCCCTAGCTAGAGTAGTCGAATTGGTCAAAAGAACTGATTACACCATACGCGTTGCAGTTCTCAAGACAGCTAATGGAATCGAAAAGTAAGAGGTTTTAGTCGGGAGCTCCCGACTAGGAAATACCCTGAACCCTCTTATTCCAACACCAAATAAATTTAAAAAAAAATGTTCCCTTGGCAGGGTTCGAACTCGCAACTGACCGCATTACTTGCTGTCGACTCTACTGAACAGCCACACCAGCACAAAATAAAAAAAAGACTTTCCCCGGTGGGGCTCGAACTCGTGACAGACAGCACCACTTGCTATGCCTCTACTCAGCAGACACACCAATAATTAGTATTGAGAAAAAAAAAAAACGAATAAAAATAGCAGAACAGAAAAAAAGTCGCAATGACCATGCTGTTAGAATGCGTTAGAATGCGAAGCAGACGCGTGTGAGTGTGTGTGAACATGTATACAGAAATTCTTAAAGTTTTCGCTAGCTTTAATTCCAATTGCACAATGACATATAAATTTGGTTTTTTATTAACCGATCTTTTTGAAATTTTCTGCAGTATATCTTATTGTACCATATAATATTTGTGTATTCTCAAAAAGTCAATTCAATTAAAATTGTGGCTTTGATTGGTTGGCAATATAAATTGGGCTATTAACTTAATTTATTGCTCTGCGGTGTTAGCGGGCAGGTAGCGATATGTATAAAATGAAAGATACTCGATATATATAGAATATTTTACAAGCAACATATCATGTTTGGTGACTCTAGCTCTTATTATTTACCCAATTTGCTCAATAAACAGGATGTCGATATCGAATTTTACCGATTGCTTGGAAACGGAGTAAGTTATCGATTATCGGAAACAAACTCCATCTGCGCAGGCACTAGGAGCACCTACATCTAAAATTTGAGTCTCTACCTCTTATGGGTTCTTAGATTCTTGCGATCATATATACGGACGGACAGGGAGACGGACATGGCTAGATCGACTCGGCTATTGATGCTGATCAAGAATATATATATTTTATGGGGTCGGAGAAGCTTCCTTCTGCCTTTTACATACATTTGGATTGTGCACAAATACAATATACGCATATACCCATTTTTAATGGGTTCAGGGTATAAAAATACTTTCCCCGGTAGGGCTCGATCGATTCGGCTATTGATGCTGATTAAGAATATATATATATTTTATGGGGTCGGAGATGCTTCCTTCTGCCTGCTACATATATTTGCATTTTGCACAAATACAATATACCCTTTTACCCATTTTCAATTGGTTCAGGGTTTAAAAATATATAACATATATTGTTGGGCTAGCAAGCTTTTTTATTAGCACTTATTAGCGAGAAGTGCACAGTATTTGAAAATGTACAATTTTCAGCGAAGTGATTGATAAGAGATCCGATATAGCGAACGTATTGTGTGGCCACAGCTGTCTGTCTAAAGACAGGAGCTTTTCTGCTGGACCGCATCAACAGTAGTTCTGGCTAAGAAAGCCACCATGCTAATAGAGTCACCAAGATTGCACAATCCACAAACTACAAGCGTATGGTCTCACGCAGGCTGCGAATGCAATCCTGCTGATCTTTGGTGGCATGGACCAGAATAGCTACAATTGCCATAATCTCAACTCCTATCAAATCAGCAAAGTTGCCTCCGCAAGCTCATATCGTAGATCGCTACTCTGCATTAGGTCTATGTGATTATAAAGCGTTGTCAGAAGCCTGATATTCAATTTCCAATTGACATCTGCAGTATTGAGCTATTCGAAGCTCAGAGCAGCTAGTTATCCATATTCAACAAATTGAGAACCCTAGTGTTTGCTCGACAAGCAACATATACCGATTGCAAGTCCAATCATCAATCTCAATCCGTTGTTTGATCACAATGGAATCATGAGAGCATGATCCATACGGGTTCTGCCTTTTCGCTATGATAAAATACATATAATCCCCCAGCTGCGCATCTCCAACCATTGTGGAAAGTTGCTAGTTGTGGATTCCAAAAACCAGGAATCTGGTTAAGGCGATGTGTAGTTTATCAACAGTAGTTGCAGAACCAATTAAGGACGATTTGCCTATTGGAAAATCCACGTTCTCCCGACTAAACAATCCACGTTCTCCGGAACGGACGTTCACGTCAAATAGACGTCGATTTCGCGGTGCCTTTCGATATCAAAAAATACGCAGGTCGAGCATGACTTATCTCTAAACGTTCGTTGAAGCCTTCAATTCCTTATCGCTTGACTTCTTAGAAGCCGGAATACCATGGCGCTTCAACCATCCTAGCACCCCCCACATGGCTGGATAATGGGAAGCGAGACTAAAGAGCTTCAAGACTTTTTGTCACGACGCCACTTCCTTATTTAAGTACCCGTTTGAAGAGTTATCCAAAATATAATCTTGTCTCAACTCGAGTCCAATCTTTCCATTGTCAGATAACCTGGCTGACCTACTGGCGCTCAGCCCAGGCAATTTCCTAGTCGGTGGTTCTCTTATATCAATTTCGGAGCCTGAAATTAAAGAGACCGCAGCGTCCTGCCAGACCGCTTAGAACGTCGGAGTGGGGTTGTGTCGATGACGGGTCTGCCGTGGAGTTCACGCGCTGTGGAATTGCCAAATCTTCCAGAGCCCGGAAATGCGTGTTCAGGCAGTACTCATTAACAAGTAATGCCACAACTGCCTGGCTCACGAGCACTCACGCTCCTCATGCCGCAGCAATAACCGCTGCCGGTCCTTTAGCAAGGAGAAACACAGTTTGCTTCATATCAACGAAGAAGAAACGGCAGAAAGATCACACCCATGACCGCGAGCCGCGCATGCAAAAGCGCAGAACAGGCGAACACTGGAAGTCGCCCCTCGCGACGCAACCCACCCGCCGTGCCCACATCACCGGCGCTGCACTCCAATTCCACAGTGCCACCTACTGGAAACCGACCCTCGCGACGCAAACCACCCGCCGTGCCGACATCACCGGCGCTGCACTCCAATTCCACAGTGCCACCAACTGCTGTCGCTGTCGTCGCTCCTCCAGCGCAGGAACATCAGTGTACTGCCTACCACATTGGTGCTCCTGGGAAACCGCACAAAATCCTTTAAGGCTCGAGCTCTCATCAATCCGAGCAGTCAGACAAGTCGCCAGGGCAACGGCCCTCGGGTTTTCCATCACTCGCATCTGGGCAGAAAGGGCTTGATGCGCTTTCATCAGCCGATTTCCATCAGGCCGTCATCGTCTCCTTGGTGCTAGGATGGATCTCTAATCTTGGCTCCCAGCCAAGACGGTCTGCCCTCCTTTTCCAAGGACCTCCAATTGTAAAATTGTGCTAAAATATATAAAGGAAATAAAAAAATAATAAAATAATAATGAAGGAAAAACATACCCCCCCCCCCCCCCCCCCCCCCCACCACCACCCTTCCACCAACCACCACTCCCTTAGAAACAATTGAAGAACGAATAAATAATCCAGTTCATGTTTTATTATGTGAATACATATTTTTCAAATAAATATATCTAGAAAATACATTCTGATGTCATGATTAAGCTACCTGTTTCAATATGAGGTACAACATATCATGGATTTAGAAAACCTGGCGATAATCTAGTTTTAACTAGCTAAGCTCAGTAGGATAGCTGTGCCCCGCTTGATCCAATATTCAGGCTTTTCAACACCAGACTTTAAATCAATGGCTATAACAAATGATCCAGATCGAATGGGATAGTAATAGGCGGGACAATGATATATACCACGTGATCTCTTTTTAAGATTTTCCACTGGTTTGAAATGTATAACTGGTAAGGGACAGATCAGTTCCATTGGTAATGAATCTTGAAGGCATTGGTTTTTACGAAGCCAGCCAGCACCCTCAAGATATAAATTGTGAACGTACGCACCACCTCCTTCACGAATGATTCGAGTGGCATTTGCATCCTCTTCAACAAAAACAAAGAACTCCCAAGATAGTTCGTCGATAGGAGTCTTGCTTGAACGAGCTGAAGTTTGCAATACGGCTGTAAGAAATCCAGTTGGGAAGGTATATGCGGCTAACCAAAAAAGAGTGGGTGCCCGAAGAGTTTTGGCCCAGGTATTAAAATGTGACACCCGAAATGTAAGATCACGTGCCCATGCAGCCAATGGCTTAAGGGAATTATAAGCTGTGTTTTAAGTTAAAATGTAAACAGACGATATAAATTGTAGTCATAATACGTACCCTTTAGCCATTGTAACGGCACACGACCGTCGGATACAGCTGTATATATGTCTTCCAAGTCCGAGCTCATAACTACTAAGCCTTGTATTCCCCGCCGCAAATTACGTAATTGAGTCCGCATATCATCTAAAAGAGCGTTATATCGCTCTATTTCTTGTAGTAATACGACCTCCAAGGGTGTGCGTATTATTCCAATTATCTTAGCAGTCTGCTCGTAGTTTATTTCATCAGGTGTGTTAATCAATATATCCTTAGCTAAGTCAGAAACCTTATTTTCAGCATTTTCCGCACTGACTGAACCTGACGATTGAACTTGCATTGAAAGTAGAGTCGTAAAAAGCATGCGCGTCTCTCCAATAAGTGATGCAATGTCGGCATTGGAATGTTGACCAAATGCATCGGGCTTGTCGAAACTGGGCCACATTTGAATTTGATCCAGATACGACTGCACATCCCCATCATCAGGTATAAAATAGTTTGACAATGATGAAAGTCTATAAAAGTTTTAAGATATTTTAAATTTTATAATTATTTTTGCTTTTTATAATTTAAATAGTAACATAAATATTTGATACTAGCGAATCAAATATCAATCTAGCATTGATTCGTTTTTCTATGCTCCTCATATATATGCAAAATCCTATTAAGATCGGACCACAATATCATATAGCTGGCATAGGAACGATCGGTCGAAAATCAAGTTGTACGAAAAACATTTTGCTTTTCTAGATATCTTGACCAAACTCGGCATTTATTAGTTTTACTAGACTTCTCATATACACGCAAAATCTTATTAGGATCGGACTCCAATATCATATAGCTCTCATAGAAACGATCGGTCAAAAATTTGGTTGTATGAACAAACATTTTGCTTTTCAAGATATCTTGACCAAACTCGCTATTTTTTAGTTTTACTTTACTCCTCATATATATGCGAAATCCTATTAAGTTCGGATCACTATATGATATAGCTGCCATAGAGACGATCGGTGGAAAATTAAGTTGTTGTATGAAAAAACATTTGGTTTTTCAAGATATCTTCACCAAACACGGCATTTATAAGTTTTATTATACTCCTCATATGTATGCAAAATCGTATATGATCGGAACACTATATCACATAGCTGCCATAGGAACGATCGGTCGCAAATAAAGTTTTTGTACGAAAAACATTTTGCTTTTCTAGATATCTTGACCAAACTCGGTATTTTCTAGTTTTACTTTACTCCTCATATATATGCGAAATCCTATTAAGATCGGATCACTGTATCATTTAGTTGCCATAGGAACGATCGGTCGAAAATAAAGTTGTTGTATGAAAAAGCATTTTGTTTTTCAAAATATCTTAAGCAAACTCGGCATTTATTAGTTTTACAATACTCCTCATTTATATGCAAGATCCTATTAAGATCGGATCACTATATCATATAGCTCCCATAGGAACGATCGGTCTATAATTAAGTTGTATGAAAAAACATTTGGTTTTTTAAGATATCTTCACCTAACTTGGCATTTATAAGTTTTATTATACTCCTCATTTATATGCAAAATCCTTTTAAGATCGGACCACTATATCATATAGCTGTCATAGGAACGATCGGTCGAACATTAAATTGTTGTATGAAAAAAGCATTTTGCTTATCAAGATATCTTGACCAAACTTGGCATTTATTAGTTTTACTAGACTACTCATATATATGCAAAATCCTATTAAGATCGGACCACTATATCATATAGCTGCCATTGAAACGATCGGTCGAAAATTAAGTACTTGTATGAAAAAACATTTCGTTTTTCAAGATATATTGACCAAGCTCGGCATTAATTCGTTTTTCTATGTTCCTCATATATATGCAAAATCCTATTAAGATCGGACCACTATATCATATAGCTGTCATAGGAACGATCGGTCGAAAACTAACTTGTTGTACGAAAAACATTTTGCTTTTCAAGATATCTTGACCAAACTCGGCATTTTTTAGTTTAACTATACTCCTCATATATATGAGAAATCCTATTAAGATCGGACCACTATATCATATTGTTGCCATAGGAACGATCGGCCGAAAACTAAGTTGTACGAAAAACATTTTGCTTTTCAAGATATCTTGACCAAACTCGATATTTTTTAGTTTTACTTTACGCCTCATGTATATGCAAAATCCTATTAGGATCGGATCACTATATCATATAGTTGTCATAGGAACGATCGGTCGAAAATTAAGTTGTTGACTAACTCGGCATTTATTAGTTTTACAATACTCCTCATATATATGTAAAATCCTATTAAGATCGGATCACTATATCATATAGCTCCCATAGGAACGATCGGTCGATAATTATGTTGTTGTATGAAAAAACATTTGGTTTTTCAAGATATCTTCACCAAACACGGCATTTATAAGTTTTATTATACTCCTCATATGTATGCAAAATCGTATATGATCGGAACACTATATCACATAGCTGCCATAGGAACGATCGGTCGCAAATAAAGTTTTTGTACGAAAAACATTTTGCTTTTCTAGATATCTTGACCAAACTCGGTATTTTTTAGTTTTACTTTACTCCTCATATATATGCGAAATCCTTTTAAGATCGGATCACTATATCATTTAGTTGCCATAGGAACGATCGGTCGAAAATAAAGTTGTTGTATGAAAAAGCATTTTGTTTTCAAAATATCTTAAGCAAACTCGGCATTTATTAGTTTTACAATACTCCTCATTTATATGCAAGATCCTATTAAGATCGGATCACTATATCATATAGCTCCCATAGGAACGATCGGTCGATAATTAAGTTGTTGTATGAAAAAACATTTGGTTTTTCAAGATATCTTCACAAAACTCGGCATTTATAAGTTTTATTATACTCCTCATTTATATGCAAAATCCTATTAAGATCGGCCACTATATCATATAGCTGTCATAGGAACGATCGGTCGAACATTAAATAGTTGTATAAAAAAACATTTTGTTTTACAAGATATCTTGACCAAACTCGGCATTTGTTAGTTGTACTGTAGTCCTCATATAAATGCAAAATCTTACTAAGATCGGAACACTATTTCATAAAGCCGTCATATAAACGATGGGTCGAAAATTAAGTTTTTGTATGCAAAAACATTTGGTTTTTCAAGATATCTTGACCAAACTCGGCATTTATTCGTTTTTCTATACTCCTCATATGTATGCAAAATCCTATATGATCGTAACACTATATCACATTGCTGACATAGGAGCGATCGTACGAAAATTAAGTTGTTGTACGAAAAACATTGTGCTTTTGAAGATATCTTGACCAAACTCGGTATTTTTTAGTTTTACTTTACTCTTCATATATATACGAAAGCCTATTAAGATCGGATCACTATATCATATGGTTGCCATAGGAACGATCGGTCGAAAATTAAGTTGTTGCATGAAAAAACATTTTGTTTTTGCAAGATATCTTGACCAACTCGGTAATTATTACTTTTACTATACTCCTCATATAAGTGCAAAATCCTATTAAGATCGGATCACTATATCATATAGCTGTGATACGAACGATCGGTCGGAAATAAGGTTGTATAAAAAAGCATTTTGCTTATCAAGATATCTTGACCAAACTTGGCATTTATTAGTTTTACTAGACTTCTCATATATATGCAAAATCCTATTAAGATCGGACCACTATATCATATAGCTGGCATTGAAGCGATCGGTCGAAAATTAAGTTCTTGTATGAAAAAACATTTCGTTTTTCAAGATATATTGACCAAGCTCGGCATTAATTCGCTTTTCTATGTTCCTCATATATATGCAAAATCCTATTAAGATCGGACCACTATATCATATAGCTGTCATAGGAACGATCGGTCGAAAACTAACTTGTACGAAAAACATTTTGCTTTTCTAGATATCTTGACCAAACTCGGTATTTTCTAGTTTTACTTTACTCCTCATATATATGCGAAATCCTATTAAGATCGGATCACTGTATCATTTAGTTGCCATAGGAACGATCGGTCGAAAATAAAGTTGTTGTATGAAAAAGCATTTTGTTTTTCAAAATATCTTAAGCAAACTCGGCATTTATTAGTTTTACAATACTCCTCATTTATATGCAAGATCCTATTAAGATCGGATCACCATATCATATAGCTCCCATAGGAACGATCGGTCTATAATTAAGTTGTATGAAAAAACATTTGGTTTTTTAAGATATCTTCACCTAACTCGGCATTTATAGTTTTATTATACTCCTCATTTATATGCAAAATCCTTTTAAGATCGGACCACTATATCATATAGCTGTCATAGGAACGATCGGTCGAACATTAAATTGTTGTATGAAAAAAGCATTTTGCTTATCAAGATATCTTGACCAAACTTGGCATTTATTAGTTTTACTAGACTTCTCATATATATGCAAAATCTTATTAAGATCGGACCACTATATCATATAGCTGCCATTGAAACGATCGGTCGAAAATTAAGTTCTTGTATGAAAAAACATTTTGCTTTTCTAGATATCTTGACCAAACTCGGTATTTTTTAGTTTTACTTTACTTCTCATATATATGCGAAATCCTATTAAGATCGGATCACTATATCATTTGGTTGCCATAGGAACGGTCGGTCGAAAATAAAGTTGTTGTATGAAAAAGCATTTTGTTTTTCAAAATATCTTAAGCGAACTCGGCATTTATTAGTTTTACAATACTCCTCATTTATATGCAAGATCCTATTAAGATCGGATCACTATATCATATAGCTGTCATAGGAACGATCGGTCGAACATTAAATAGTTGTATGAAAAAACATTTTGTTTTACAAGATATCTTGACCAAACTCGGCATTTGTTAGTTGTACTGTAGTCCTCATATAAATGCAAAATCTTACTAAGATCGGAACACTATTTCATAAAGCCGTCATATAAACGATGGGTCGAAAATTAAGTTTTTGTATGCAAAAACATTTGGTTTTTCAAGATATCTTGACCAAACTCGGCATTTATTCGTTTTTCTATACTCCTCATATGTATGCAAAATCCTATATGATCGTAACACTATATCACATAGCTGACATAGGAGCGATCGTACGAAAATTAAGTTGTTGTACGAAAAACATTGTGCTTTTGAAGATATCTTGATCAAACTCAGTATTTTTTAGTTTTACTTTACTCTTCATATATATACGAAAGCCTATTAAGATCGGATCACTATATCATATGGTTGCCATAGGAACGATCGGTCGAAAATTAAGTTGTTGCATGAAAAAACATTTTGTTTTTGCAAGATATCTTGACCAACTCGGTAATTATTACTTTTACTATACTCCTCATATAAGTACAAAATCCTATTAAGATCGGATCACTATATCATATAGCTGTCATAGGAACGATCGGTCGAAAACTAACTTGTACGAAAAACATTTTGCTCTTCAAGATATCTTGACCAAACTCAGCATTTTTTAGTTTTACTATACTCCTCATATATATGAGAAATCCTATTAAGATCGGACCACTATATCATATAGCTGTCATAGGAACGATCGGTCCAAAATTTAGTTGTATGAAAAACATTTTGTTTTTCAAGATATATTGACCAAGCCCGGCATTAATTCGTTTTTCTATGTTCCTCATATATATGCAAAATCCTATTAAGATCGGACCACTATATCATATAGCTGTCATAGGAACGATCGGTCGAAAACTAACTTGTACGAAAAACATTTTGCTTTTCAAGATATCTTGACCAAACTCAGCATTTTTTAGTTTTACTATACTCCTCATATATATGAGAAATCCTATTAAGATCGGACCACTACATCATATAGCTGTCATAGGAACGATCGGTCCAAAATTTAGTTGTATGAAAAACATTTTGTTTTTCAAGATATCTTGACCAAACTCGGCATTTTTAAGTTTTGTTATACTCCTCATATATATGAGAAATCCTATTAAGATCGGACCACTATATCATATAGTTGCCATAGGAACGATCGGTCTAAAATTAAGTTGTATAAAAAAACATATTGTTTTTCAAGATATCTTGACCAAACTCGGCATTTATAAGTTTTGTTATACTCGTCATATATATGCGAAATCCTATTAAGATCGGATCACTATATTATATAGCTGCCATAGGAACGATCGGTGGAAAATTAAGTTCTTGTATGAAAAAACATTTGGTTTTTCAAGATATCTTGACCAAAGTCGGCATTTATTCGTTTTGCTATACTCCTCATATATACGCAAAATCCTATTAAGAGCGGACTCCTATATCATATAGCTCTCATAGAAACGATCGGACAAAAATTAGGTTGTATGAAGAAACATTTGGTTTTTCAAGATGTCTTGACCAAAGTCGGCGTTTATTCGTTTTTCTATACTCCTCATATATACGCAAAATCCTATTAAGATCGGACTCCTATATCATATAGCTCTCATAGAAACGATCGGTCAAAAATTAGGTTGTATGAACAAACATTTGGTTTTTCAAGATATCTTGACCAAAGTCGGCATTTATTCGTTTTTCTATACTCCTCATATATATGCAAAATCCTGTATGATCGGAACACTATCTCACATAGCTGCCATAGGAACGATTGGTCGAAAATAAGGTTGTTGTACGAAAAACATTTGCTTTTCTAGATATCTTGACCAAACTCGGTATTTTTTAGTTTTTCTTTACTCCTCATATATATGCGAAATCCTATTAAGATCGGAATACTATATAATATAGCTGCCATTGAAACGATCGTTCGAAAATTAAGTGCTTGTATGAAAAAACATTTCGTTTTTCAAGATATCTTGACCAAGCTCGGCATTAATTCGTTTTTCTATATTCCTCATATATATGCAAAATCCTATTAAGATCGGACCGCTATATCATATAGCTTTCATAGGAATGATCGGCCGAAAACTAAGTTGTTGTACGAAAAACATTTTGCTTTTCAAGATATCTTGACCAAACTCGATATTTTTTAGTTTTACTTTACTCCTCATGTATATGCAAAATCCTATTAAGATCGGATCACTATATCATATAGCTCCCATAGGAACGATCGGTCGATAATTATGTTGTTGTATAAAAAAACATTTGGTTTTTCAAGATATCTTCACCAAACACGGCATTTATAAGTTTTATTATACTCCTCATATGTATGCAAAATCGTATATGATCGGAACACTATATCACATAGCTGCCATAGGAACGATCGGTCGCAAATAAAGTTTTTGTACGAAAAACATTTTGCTTTTCTAGATATCTTGACCAAACTCGGTATTTTTTAGTTTTACTTTACTCCTCATATATATGCGAAATCCTATTAAGATCGGATCACTATATCATTTAGTTGCCATAGGAACGATCGGTCGAAAATAAAGTTGTTGTATGAAAAAGCATTTTGTTTTTCAAAATATCTTAAGCAAACTCGGCATTTATTAGTTTTACAATACTCCTCATTTATATGCAAGATCCTATTAAGAACGGATCACTATATCATATAGCTCCCATAGGAACGATCGGTCGATAATTAAGTTGTTGTATGAAAAAACATTTGGTTTTTCAAGATATCTTCACAAAACTCGGCATTTATAAGTTTTATTATACTCCTCATTTATATGCAAAATCCTATTAAGATCGGACACTATATCATATAGCTGTCATAGGAACGATCGGTCGAACATTAAATAGTTGTATGAAAAAACATTTTGTTTTACAAGATATCTTGACCAAACTCGGCATTTATTAGTTTTGCTGTAGTCCTCATATATATGCAAAATCCTATTAAGATCGGAACACTATTTCATAAAGCCGTCATATAAACGATGGGTCGAAAATTAAGTTTTTGTATGCAAAAACATTTGGTTTTTCAAGATATCTTGACCAAACTCGGCATTTATTCGTTTTTCTATACTCCTCATATGTATGCAAAATCCTCTATGATCGTAACACTATATCACATAGCTGACATAGGAGCGATCGTTCGAAAATTAAGTTGTTGTACGAAAAACATTTTGCTTTTCAAGATATCTTGACCAAACTCGATATTTTTTAGTTTTACTTTACTCCTCATGTATATGCAAAATCCTATTAAGATCGGATCACTATATCATATAGCTCCCATAGGAACGATCGGTCGATAATTATGTTGTTGTATAAAAAAACATTTGGTTTTTCAAGATATCTTCACCAAACACGGCATTTATAAGTTTTATTATACTCCTCATATGTATGCAAAATCGTATATGATCGGAACACTATATCACATAGCTGCCATAGGAACGATCGGTCGCAAATAAAGTTTTTGTACGAAAAACATTTTGCTTTTCTAGATATCTTGACCAAACTCGGTATTTTTTAGTTTTACTTTACTTCTCATATATATGCGAAATCCTATTAAGATCGGATCACTATATCATTTAGTTGCCATAGGAACGATCGGTCGAAAATAAAGTTGTTGTATGAAAAAGCATTTTGTTTTTCAAAATATCTTATGCAAACTCGGCATTTATTAGTTTTACAATACTCCTTATTTATATGCAAGATCCTATTAAGATCGGATCACTATATCATATAGCTGTCATAGGAACGATCGGTCGAACATTAAATAGTTGTATGAAAAAACATTTTGTTTTACAAGATATCTTGACCAAACTCGGCATTTGTTAGTTGTACTGTAGTCCTCATATAAATGCAAAATCTTACTAAGATCGGAACACTATTTCATAAAGCCGTCATATAAACGATGGGTCGAAAATTAAGTTTTTGTATGCAAAAACATTTGGTTTTTCAAGATATCTTGACCAAACTCGGCATTTATTCGTTTTTCTATACTCCTCATATGTATGCAAAATCCTATATGATCGTAACACTATATCACATAGCTGACATAGGAGCGATCGTTCGAAAATTAAGTTGTTGTACGAAAAACATTTTGCTTTTCAAGATATCTTGACCAAACTCGATATTTTTTAGTTTTACTTTACGCCTCATGTATATGCAAAATCCTATTAGGATCGGATCACTATATCATAAAGTTGTCATAGGAACGATCGGTCGAAAATTAAGTTGTTGACTAACTCGGCATTTATTAGTTTTACAATACTCCTCATATATATGTAAAATCCTATTAAGATCGGATCACTATATCATATAGCTCCCATAGGAACGATCGGTCGATAATTATGTTGTTGTATGAGAAAACATTTGGTTTTTCAAGATATCTTCACCAAACACGGCATTTATAAGTTTTATTATACTCCTCATATGTATGCAAAATCGTATATGATCGGAACACTATATCACATAGCTGCCATAGGAACGATCGGTCGCAAATAAAGTTTTTGTACGAAAAACATTTTGCTTTTCTAGATATCTTGACCAAACTCGGTATTTTTTAGTTTTACTTTACTTCTCATATATATGCGAAATCCTATTAAGATCGGATCACTATATCATTTGGTTGCCATAGGAACGGTCGGTCGAAAATAAAGTTGTTGTATGAAAAAGCATTTTGTTTTTCAAAATATCTTATGCAAACTCGGCATTTATTAGTTTTACAATACTCCTTATTTATATGCAAGATCCTATTAAGATCGGATCACTATATCATATAGCTGTCATAGGAACGATCGGTCGAACATTAAATAGTTGTATGAAAAAACATTTTGTTTTACAAGATATCTTGACCAAACTCGGCATTTGTTAGTTGTACTGTAGTCCTCATATAAATGCAAAATCTTACTAAGATCGGAACACTATTTCATAAAGCCGTCATATAAACGATGGGTCGAAAATTAAGTTTTTGTATGCAAAAACATTTGGTTTTTCAAGATATCTTGACCAAACTCGGCATTTATTCGTTTTTCTATACTCCTCATATGTATGCAAAATCCTATATGATCGTAACACTATATCACATAGCTGACATAGGAGCGATCGTACGAAAATTAAGTTGTTGTACGAAAAACATTGTGCTTTTGAAGATATCTTGACCAAACTCGGTATTTTTTAGTTTTACTTTACTCTTCATATATATACGAAAGCCTATTAAGATCGGATCACTATATCATATGGTTGCCATAGGAACGATCGGTCGAAAATTAAGTTGTTGCATGAAAAAACATTTTGTTTTTGCAAGATATCTTGACCAACTCGGTAATTATTATATTTACTATACTCCTCATATAAGTGCAAAATCCTATTAAGATCGGATCACTATATCATATAGCTGTGATACGAACGATCGGTCGGAAATAAGGTTGTATAAAAAAGCATTTTGCTTATCAAGATATCTTGACCAAACTTGGCATTTATTAGTTTTACTAGACTTCTCATATATATGCGAAATCCTATTAAGATCGGATCACTATATAATATAGCTGCCATTGAAACGATCGTTCGAAAATTAAGTGCTTGTATGAAAAAACATTTCGTTTTTCAAGATATCTTGACCAAGCTCGGCATTAATTCGTTTTTCTATATTCCTCATATATATGCAAAATCCTATTAAGATCGGACCGCTATATCATATAGCTTTCATAGGAATGATCGGCCGAAAACTAAGTTGTTGTACGAAAAACATTTTGCTTTTCAAGATATCTTGACCAAACTCGATATTTTTTAGTTTTACTTTACTCCTCATGTATATGCAAAATCCTATTAGGATCGGATCACTATATCATATACTTGTCATAGGAACGATCGGTCGAAAATTAAGTTGTTGACTAACTCGGCATTCATTAGTTTTACAATACTCCTCATATATATGTAAAATCCTATTAAGATCGGATCACTATATCATATAGCTCCCATAGGAACGATCGGTCGATAATTATGTTGTTGTATGGAAAAACATTTGGTTTTTCAAGATATCTTCACCAAACACGGCATTTATAAGTTTTATTATACTCCTCATATGTATGCAAACTCGTATATGATCGGAACACTATATCACATAGCTGCCATAGGAACGATCGGTCGCAAATAAAGTTTTTGTACGAAAAACATTTTGCTTTTCTAGATATCTTGACCAAACTCGGTATTTTTTAGTTTTACTTTACTCGTCATATATATGCGAAATCCTATTAAGATCGGATCACTATATCATTTAGTTGCCATAGGAACGATCGGTCGAAAATAAAGTTGTTGTATGAAAAAGCATTTTGTTTTTCAAAATATCTTAAGCAAACTCGGCATTTATTAGTTTTACAATACTCCTCATTTATATGCAAGATCCTATTAAGAACGGATCACTATATCATATAGCTCCCATAGGAACGATCGGTCGATAATTAAGTTGTTGTATGAAAAAACATTTGGTTTTTCAAGATATCTTCACAAAACTCGGCATTTATAAGTTTTATTATACTCCTCATTTATATGCAAAATCCTATTAAGATCGGACACTATATCATATAGCTGTCATAGGAACGATCGGTCGAACATTAAATAGTTGTATGAAAAAACATTTTGTTTTACAAGATATCTTGACCAAACTCGGCATTTATTAGTTTTGCTGTAGTCCTCATATATATGCAAAATCCTATTAAGATCGGAACACTATTTCATAAAGCCGTCATATAAACGATGGGTCGAAAATTAAGTTTTTGTATGCAAAAACATTTGGTTTTTCAAGATATCTTGACCAAACTCGGCATTTATAAGTTTTATTATACTCGTCATATATATGCGAAATCCTATTAAGATCGGATCACTATATAATATAGCTGCCATTGAAACGATCGTTCGAAAATTAAGTGCTTGTATGAAAAAACATTTCGTTTTTCAAGATATCTTGACCAAGCTCGGCATTAATTCGTTTTTCTATATTCCTCATATATATGCAAAATCCTATTAAGATCGGACCGCTATATCATATAGCTTTCATAGGAATGATCGGCCGAAAACTAAGTTGTTGTACGAAAAACATTTTGCTTTTCAAGATATCTTGACCAAACTCGATATTTTTTAGTTTTACTTTACTCCTCATGTATATGCAAAATCCTATTAGGATCGGATCACTATATCATATACTTGTCATAGGAACGATCGGTCGAAAATTAAGTTGTTGACTAACTCGGCATTCATTAGTTTTACAATACTCCTCATATATATGTAAAATCCTATTAAGATCGGATCACTATATCATATAGCTCCCATAGGAACGATCGGTCGATAATTATGTTGTTGTATGGAAAAACATTTGGTTTTTCAAGATATCTTCACCAAACACGGCATTTATAAGTTTTATTATACTCCTCATATGTATGCAAAATCGTATATGATCGGAACACTATATCACATAGCTGCCATAGGAACGATCGGTCGCAAATAAAGTTTTTGTACGAAAAACATTTTGCTTTTCTAGATATCTTGACCAAACTCGGTATTTTTTAGTTTTACTTTACTCGTCATATATATGCGAAATCCTATTAAGATCGGATCACTATATCATTTAGTTGCCATAGGAACGATCGGTCGAAAATAAAGTTGTTGTATGAAAAAGCATTTTGTTTTTCAAAATATCTTAAGCAAGCTCGGCATTTATTAGTTTTACAATACTCCTCATTTATATGCAAGATCCTATTAAGAACGGATCACTATATCATATAGCTCCCATAGGAACGATCGGTCGATAATTAAGTTGTTGTATGAAAAAACATTTGGTTTTTCAAGATATCTTCACAAAACTCGGCATTTATAAGTTTTATTATACTCCTCATTTATATGCAAAATCCTATTAAGATCGGACACTATATCATATAGCTGTCATAGGAACGATCGGTCGAACATTAAATAGTTGTATGAAAAAACATTTTGTTTTACAAGATATCTTGACCAAACTCGGCATTTATTAGTTTTGCTGTAGTCCTCATATATATGCAAAATCCTATTAAGATCGGAACACTATTTCATAAAGCCGTCATATAAACGATGGGTCGAAAATTAAGTTTTTGTATGCAAAAACATTTGGTTTTTCAAGATATCTTGACCAAACTCGGCATTTATTCGTTTTTCTATACTCCTCATATGTATGCAAAATCCTCTATGATCGTAACACTATATCACATAGCTGACATAGGAGCGATCGTTCGAAAATTAAGTTGTTGTACGAAAAACATTGTGCTTTTGAAGATATCTTGACCAAACTCGGTATTTTTTAGTTTTACTTTACTCTTCATATATATACGAAAGCCTATTAAGATCGGATCACTATATCATATGGTTGCCATAGGAACGATCGGTCGAAAATTAAGTTGTTGCATGAAAAAACATTTTGTTTTTCAAGACATCTTGACCAAACTCGGCATTTATTAGATTTACTATACTACTCATATATATGAGAAATCCTATCAAGATCGGACCACTATATCATATAGCTGTCATAGGAACGATCGGTCGAAAATTTAGTTGCATGAAAAACATTTTGTTTTTGCAAGATATCTTGACCAACTCGGTAATTATTACTTTTACTATACTCCTCATATAAGTGCAAAATCCTATTAAGATCGGATCACTATATCATATAGCTGTGATACGAACGATCGGTCGGAAATAAGGTTGTATAAAAAAGCATTTTGCTTATCAAGATATCTTGACCAAACTTGGCATTTATTAGTTTTACTAGACTTCTCATATATATGCAAAATCCTATTAAGATCGGACCACTATATCATATAGCTCCCATATGAACGATCGGTCGATAATTAAGTTGTTGTATGAAAAAACATTTGATTTTTCAAGATATATTGACCAAGCTCGGCATTAATTCGTTTTTCTATGTTCCTCATATATATGCAAAATCCTATTAAGATCGGACCACTATATCATATAGCTGTCATAGGAACGATCGGTCGAAAACTAACTTGTACGAAAAACATTTTGCTTTTTAAGATATCTTGACCAAACTCAGCATTTTTTAGTTTTACTATACTCCTCATATATATGAGAAATCCTATTAAGATCGGACCACTATATCATATAGCTGTCATAGGAACGATCGGTCGAAAATTCAGTTGTATGAAAAACATTTTGTTTTTCAAGATATCTTGACCAAACTCGGCATTTTTAAGTTTTGTTATACTAATCATATATATGCAAAATCC
>NW_020824913.1:0-62500 GCF_003285875.2 Drosophila novamexicana
GATTGCTGCAGCCTTATTCCGCATATTATTATACATATTTTATTTCACTTTTTCTTACAGTTTTTCTTTTCTGTATTTTTTTTAGCTGTTTTTTTTTTTGCTTTTGCGCATTTTCTGGGTAGTTGTTGAGCTCTCGGGCTGTTGCGTCTTCTTTCTTCTTTGCTTTGTGTGTGTGTGTGTTGTGTGTGTGTGCGTGTGTGTGTGTTGGTTTTCTGCACTCATATGTGCTTGTAAAGTTTTTACTTCGTTAGCATAATGAGAAACCGCGTGTTCATATCCACACGCCTACACACACACACGCACCCACACACACACACCCACACACACACACTCACACACAAGTTGATTTTGCGTAAGTATTTTGCGCCGTTGCGCTCGTATGTGTGTGTGTGTGTGTGTGTGTGTGTGTGTGTGGTGGGCGAGGGGTGCAGCGAAAGGGGCGTGAGCGGCGCGTACCAACACAGCAAATTCTATTTAAATTGTGTACAACATTATTAGAAAGTTTTCCATTACAACAACAACAACAGTGAAAGCCGAAAAAATAAGCACAAAGCACACAACCAGGCAAGCGCAGGGCATTGAGGGGGCGTGGTGGAAGGGGTGAAAGGGGGAAGGGGGGGGGGCGGGGTAGAGGCTTGTGGAAACGCGTGCAAAAAGTTGCCAAGAACGCCAACACAAGCAAAAAGGAGAATATGTTGAAAAAGTCGAGAAACAAAATTTTTAATTTGCCTCGCGGCAACACACACACACACACACAAACACACACACGCCCACACATCTACACACACACACACACGCACGCTTAACTGTCTTGACAACAGGAACCTCTTGGTTGTCTCCTCTACACTCAAAAAAAAACAAACAAAAATCAACCCAAAATTGTATTTCCTAATTTTAGCAGTTTTTCGCAGCAGTCGAAAATTGTTTGAAAAATAAAAAAAAAAATTTCATAAAGGAAGAAAAACTTAATTTTTTTTTAAATTGTGAGACAAATACGTTTAGAAAAACAAATCAATAAACAATCAGCTTGAATTTGCGCTTAAAGCTAAAAATTACTTTTAAAAAAAATCTCAAATTTATTTCAAAAACAAATTCGTCATTTTTCGAAGCAGTCGAAAAAAAAAACAAACCGTAAACAGTCGAATATTATCTGAGAAATATAATATTTTATCCATGTGAGGCGAAAATAAAAACCTCCTGCAAATAAATCACCTCTATCTGAACGCAAGGATATCAGAACCTATAAGAGCTAGAGACTTGAAATTTAAGATGTAGGTCCTCCTAGTGTCTGATGCCGATAACTTGCCCCGTTTCCAAGTAATCGATAAAAATCTATATCGAAATCATGTTTTTTGGGCAACTTTGGTAAATAATAACAGCTAGAGTAACCAAACTTGACACATATCTTTTAGAATAGAATATATATATGCATTTGGTGTTGTAAGAAGATGGTTCAGGGTATCCCCTAGTCGGGAGCTCCCGACTAGAACCTCTTACTTGTTTTTCTCTGTGTGTGTATCGCAATTTGTGGAGTGCGCATTGTTTTTGATATTTTCTTGGCTCAATTTTTATTTAGTTGCGGCAGCTTTTTGCCTGTCGCCAGGTGCGTGTGTGTGCGTCTGCCTAATTTAAGCTCAGCCTTGAAAAAATGGCAAATGTCCAACAGTTCGGGGACAACGGGTCGTATGCGTAGCCAAATGCCAGTTCAGTTGTTGGCCTGACTTGGCTGACTTTTGTCGATTGACAGTTGGCGGGCTTTAGAACATATGTACATATTAGTGTGTGTCTACACACACATACACGCACACACACACATGCCCAGTTGGCATGCGAGCCAAGGCAAAAGTTTTCTTATTCTTTTTCTGCTCGAACTGCTCGAAGTGCTTGGCTGCCCCCGTCAAAGAACACAGAACTTATTCTCAGGCACACACACATCTCCTTACCTCCCTCCCTTCAGTCAGGCGTGGGCAGGGGGGTGGAGCGTGTGCTGTGTTTGGGGCCAAGGGCAGCGCCAAAGAATTAAAACCGCAAATGTTGCTGTGCACATTATGCAAAATTAGTAGCAGTACCTACATACACATGTGTGTGTGTGTGTGTGTGTGTGTGGTCTGTGTGAGCTGCGGGTAAGCGCACACAAAAAGAATTTTTAACAAACTTTTCACATGCTTGTTTTGCTCTACCCCTAAAACTGAAGGCGTCTCAGTCATTTTCATCAGCGGCTCGTCCCGAGGCGAAGCATTCCAGACTTTTCGCCAGGACTGTAAACCCAATCAGAAAAAGTGTTTGGGTTCGGTTCGGTTCGCGAACCGGGTTTCCACTCAGAGCAAAGGGTTTTGTTTGAGTCTTGGCTAACAATTTTCAATCGAAAAATATAATTTTCAAAAAATTAAACTTCTTAAACTACATATATTTTCGTGGAATTTAAATAGTTTTTCATAGTTTTTCCGACAGAGTTCAGATCATGATAATTATGGTACATAAATTATTGTATAAAAAAAAAGCTAGGTTGTTTGCAATCTTTTGTCTGCATTTGAATGCTCGTTGGCAGGTCAGAAGGTGCCTTTGCTTACGATTTAGTCTGTGCAGGGTATCTAAAGTGCGGCCAGAGCGAAACCAAAAAAAAAAAAATTCAACAGATAGAGAATAAAGAGAAGAAAAAAAACTTGAGGCGTTGATGCTGTGCTGCCGTTGGCTCAAGATGAAGGATAAAGGATGGGTTGTACTTCTTAAGCATATTTCATTACATGCACGCCGAGTTGCCAGGCTGATGATGACGACAACGAAGATGTTGGCATTTGAGCAGCAGGAGCTGGAGCAGGAGCCGGAGCAGAAGCTGGCGTGGAGCCGACTTCAGTTTCGAATGTCAAGAAAGATCGCGCCCGGAATCCCGGCCGCAACAACGCCAGCATCTCCTTGGATACATTAATCGCATCGTAAATATGCTGCCATTTCCAACTGGCAGCCAGCTAATTTAACCCTCAACCTTCTCGAGACAGGCGCCCACACACGCACACACACACGCATGCCGGGCTCCTTCGGGAAAGTCGCGTTTTGCTTCTTTTGTCTACAAAAAATTGTTTCTGTGAAAAATTAAAAGCGCAAATGCTGGGCGTACCCCAGCCCCCCCTCCCCCCCACTCTTCCACATACAACTTAAACGGAATACCCCATTTCCATCTGTCTTGACTGGGCTGCTTTCCTACTCATGATTATTTTGAAATTAATTTGAAAGCCCTTTTCTGTGGTAGCCACATTTTTCGTGCAAGAATGTCTCAAACTTCCACGCGAGCTCAACTTTATTACTCATCTTTTTTTCCAACCGCTCCCCCCAACCCGCATTTCTCTAGAATGGCCCAGACACATGTGATGGAGCAGATGAAGAACTGCCGCCTGGCTGTGTCACGCGTTAGTTTAACTGGTTTTCCGGTTTATCTCGAACTTTTGCTCGGATTGCAGCTGTCATTGTGACACTTTCTTTGCTGAAAATATTCTCACTATTCCCCCTTTTTGATATTAAATCAAAGCTAGAGCTATATTTAACATGTAGATTGATCTTGAGAGAGTTGTCTTTAACTATATTACATTTGAAAGAAGCTAAGATCTGCAGTTGTTCTCAAAGAAAGAGAAAGAAAGAGATAGAGAGAGAGAGAGAAAGAGAGAGAGAGAGGGAGAGTGAGAGAGCGGGGGGGAAGAGAGAGAGAGAGAGGAAGAGTGAGAGAGAGAGAGCGGGGAGAGAGAGAAAGGAAGAGTGAGAGAGAGAGTGAGAGAGAGAGAGAGAGAGGAAGAGTGAGAGAAAGAGAGACAGAGAGAGAGGGAGGGAGAGAGAGTCAGATTGTAGCTGTTGCATTTACGCAACGAGATTCAAATCCACATTTTGATATTAAATCGAAGCTAAAGCTACATTTAACTAGTAGATTTATCTTGAAGCTATATTTAACAATATTGCCTTTGAAATAAACTAAGAACGGAAATGTGATGCTGTTCTCAAAGCACTTAAAGATACATTTTTGGACTAGTAACTAAACAACGGGCTTAAGAAGGCTAAAACCATATTTAACCTGTGGCTAACTATCTTATCCGTGTCATATCTTTGCTTACGCTTAAGTAACATTGGTTGGTTCGTATGATATGAACCCCTTAGGAATAAAAGTATGTTTATTAATCCCGCAATACTTCTACTCTTACTTACTATGAGACTTACTGAGAGACTACATCATTTAATTTTTATTAATTTACATAAATTTAAAATAAATTAAATTATTCTATCGGGAATTCTGACTTCATTTCCAACCAAGCCGAACTTAAGGGGAGGCAATAATTAATTAAACGTAGCGAACATTTTTTGGGAGTTACAACTTAGTTTGTCTTTAGTTTATGGGCTCTTTAGATTCTATAAATTCTATATAATAAAGTTGTTGATCGCCGATATCTTCTTCTGGTAAGCTATTTCCGGTGCAATCTAATATGTATATTTCTCTGCTTAATTTCAATTTCAGTTACGCAAAGAGCTGGCTTATGTCAGGAATCAAATTATGTTGAAGCGATCGAATAAATTATGATAAGGTAAGAAATGATATATATAGAAGAAAGAGTAGTCAGATAAATATTGTTAAAATTATTTGATCAACTTTGCTAAATGTTCTCTTTGATTCGGTGCACGAAAGAAACGATGACATGTAGCACTCTATTACTCTATTTGGGCTCGTTTGGTTTTTCGAAATATTGTCTTAAAGTGGCTAGTAGCAGCCGAGCTTGATGATTGGAATTTTCGAGATAATTTCTATTCCAAGAAAAGGCATTTAATTTGAATGTCTCATTTTTGGCCAAAAAGTGTTGGAAACATCGATGTTTCCAGAAAAAATCATCGATAGTTCTCAAACTACCAAATACATCGATATAAACAATAGTTCCATCGATTGTTTGCCAGCTAAACATCTATTTATGCCTCGAGAATAGCGTAGGACTAGAAATAGACGAAAAGCATTCAGTCAGGACTTCGGTAGGCCTATATATTGCGAATGTCATTGGTTTTAAATACGATTAAATGCAATTGTGCATCATGGAAAGCTAATTCCGCGGTGGATTGGTGAATGTTGCGGCTGTCCAATGCGAGTGGAGAGCTTTCTAAGCGCCCCTCCCTTGCCCGGATGCGAGCATATGCAAATTCAGCCCTCAGCCAGTAGCCTATCACGAAAACTAAATACACCCACACATATGCTGGCCCATTTGCAGCCCCGTGCGTGTGTGTGGGTGTATGTGTGAGTGTGTGTGTAACTGGCAGCAACCACAAAGCCGTAGACTCGTTTGCACTATTCGGAACCGACGACACCGACGACACGCATTTAGGTCAGGACAGAAACTCTATTGCGACTAAACATGTGCAATGCTCCTATTGGCTGTTCGCCAAAGCAGCTAAAACACACACGAACACGTGAGCGGGGAGCGAGCGGGCGGCAGTAGCGGGGGGAGGTAGCTCGGCCAGAAGCCAATCACACTATCGCAAATAATTTAAACAAATCTAGGACAACGGCAACGTCCGGCCGCACCTCGCTGCGCGCCCACGAACCGAAGTAGAAATGAGCGCAAACACACAGCCCGGCAGAGGGAGGGACCTACGCCTGAAACATGCACACACACATACACACACACACACCCACAAACAAACATTCCCAAACACGCACACACACGCACACCCAGACAGGCCGAGCCGAACGAGTAAGCGAGCACGCGAGCAGCTCCGCACGAAGCCTCAGCCGAATCGCTAGCTAGGCAGCTAGAGACGGAGAAGTGCGACCACGCACACACACACCCACACATATGGTTACAGTTTAACTATGTCCGTGTGTGTGTGTGCGTGAATAAAGCGAAGAGAATAGATGAAAGCTCGGCGCGTGTGAGTGCGAGCGAGCTGGCAAACGAGGCAAGGCCGATTTGCTAACCGAAGGCCAACGAAACTTTCATTTCTACCCCGCCCCCTGCCAAATGTGGCACCCCCTCCACTCCCCTCCCCGCCGCATCGGCACGCTGATTAGAGCCGTGTTTTGGTCCCAAATAAAAAGCAAAGGCGCAAAACTTAGCCGACGAGTTCCCGAGCACCGAGCTGCGCTCTGTGTTGGCTTTGACGAGAATGCGTTGCAAGGCGCGAAACTGGCAACCGAATGTGGATGCAACGATTTGAAGGGCTTCTAAGTCCGCATTGGCAGCGTTGATTGGTGCACGACCAGCTCGTGCCGAGAGGGGAGGGGGAGCTCACTTGTCCAACGAGGTCGGGGGACAGACTCTAGCTTTCGTGTGTGTGGGCTGCTGCAAACTAATTCGACAGACTTGCATTGCCCGTGCACACACACACACACACACACACACACACACACACGCAGATGCAGGCAGCGAATGGAATAGATGGACAAATGTGGTTGGGTTTTGGCCTCTTCGGAGGCCGCGCCTAGCCAATTGTATGGCTACTTTCTCGACAACCTTAGAAATACTTTCTTTTTTATTGTTTAATTGGCATCGAGAAAATTCCAACTCGTTTGACGCTTTCTCCTTTCCAACCGAAATGGTAGAAAATATGCACTTTTTGAGGTAAAGCTTTAGAAATCATTTTTATTTATTGTCACTTGCATTATATTTCCCAGTATGTCTTTATAAAGATCAGATACAACTTTGAGTATTGCAACGCATAGATCATAGCAAGTTTGCCTATGTAATCGAAATTGTATACACTAGAAAGTAGGATTTTGATATCATCCGGAAATAATGGCTCGCATATTTCCTATATGCCTGTAAGGGTATTTTATCTTCGATTTGTTCGGTTTTCTTTTGTGAAACCTCTCAAAGAATGTGAAATGCGCAGCATGGGTTCAAGTTGGATGACGGCTTGTCGTGCTTCTGCTCCTGCCAGCTCCACCTTTAGCCACCTTTAGGAAATGGGGCCTCTTGTATTTTATGTTTGATTACTTGGCGCTTTCTTGTTTGTGCATAAACCTTCTATGCACGATGCATGATGGACGTGATATTAGCACTAAAACCGAACGCGGCGCTTGAGCCCACTTGAGGTCACACACGCACACGCACACACACGGCTCGTAAAGCACGACCCGAGTCTGGATCTCGATCTAGCCGTGGCCGCGGCTGCGGCCGGGCTTGGTAATATGCGTAAAATGTATTTATGATAATGCAAAAAAGAATTACGTTAATGTTAATGCAAAACTGTTACGACAACAAGAACAATACGAGAAAATGATGACGGCGTAGAAAATGGAAAATGGCGGGCAACTCGGCAAAGGGCCGGGCCGGGCCTCGCACGTATCCGGGCGCCCGTCCTCCCGCCTTCTGTTATCATAAAAGCTGATAAATTTGCCCGAAAGACAAACTCGTAAAGGCAAAATGTTTCATTCTATTAAAAATTTTTATTGCAAATTTGTAATTTACAATTTGCATTTCGTGTGTTGGCTTTTTATGTGGCCTACACAATCCCCTCATCATTCCCGCCCCCCACCTCATCAACATTCTTGTACTCATATGCGCCGTGTAACAGTCCCGGGTTATTTGACTTGCGACTGTTGCTCCTTTGGCTGCCGCTTTTGCCGGAGCTTTTGTTTTGCCCGGACCATTTTATAACCGTTATTCATAATAAAAAATGTTATAGAACATAATTTTGCAAACATAAAAATGCAACATGCGATACGGCGGCCAGTGCTACCAAAAAAAAAATAGCCAAGTCTTGTGCTAAAAATGACAGAAAGAAAAGGCTAAATCGATTTGGCAAAGCCAACACTTCTTACATTTATTTGCGAATGTCACATTTTTGTGGCCTAGACGTTTTCCCATAAGAAAACACATTTTTGAAGAATGTGGCATTGGCCACTCACATATTAACGACAATTGACACTTGCTAATGGAATCGCAGAATGTGAAGTTTGTAAATGTAACATCTTTTGAGCATAGTGGAATTAGGTTATTATTCGTTTTGCTCTTGGTGTATATTTGTTGTAATTATTTATCGAGCTTTATTGCCTTTATATTTCGTCAGCTTCCATCTCCATCTTCGCAGTTTCCCTTGATGCAGTTGGAAAGGTTCATTCATTACTTTTAAGTCACATCATTTTGCGTTTATATTATTAGACTTGCAAAAGAATGTAGCCAAAAATGTAGCTAGTGATGACAAAAATGTAAAATATGCTTATCGATAGACGATAAGCAGGGTTGCTGCTACCCGCTTTTCATAAGCGATATGTATATATATAAAATAACCGCCGACTATGAGTGAAAGCATAAAATAAGACGCCGGAAATAGCCAACTTGAGCTACAAAACAGCTGATTTGTCAGCACTGATTGAGGCGCACTTTGTGTAGCATCAACGGAGCCTCATCGATGAGCGGCTCGCAGATGTCGTATGCCGGCAATTTCTTTCTAATAAGAAAGGATGTGTTGTCCGCGGTCCGCGGTCTGCCTGGCGCCTGGCGCCTGGCGCCTGGCTCCTTGGCCAACACATTCACCTGACGATGCCGTTGCCGTTGCTTAAGCCGATACCAGATATTGGGGACGCTGGCATTGCCAAATTTTAATAACATGTCATAAAATATTTGTTTGCCTATAGGGTCATAAAAAACGTCATTACACATACATTCGATGCATGCCAACTGCGAGCACGTAGCACGTAGCTCGCAGCTTTCGGCTCTCGGCTCTCAGCTCAGACAATAGACGGAGTCCGGGACAGATTTCGACCCGTGCCCTGTGCCCCGTGCCCCGCTTAACTGCCGCTCTATCGGCAATTGCATCAACGGCGACTTTTCGACTTATTATCATTTTGCGCTGCTTCGCAAATGAAATTGCATGAAAATTCATAAATAAAATACCGCCCCATCCTCCTCCGACAGGGCATCAGTTGTCCATTGCAGCCTTTTACAATTATCTGCGAATGGGGCCTCTTGACCAACACACAATACTTCCATAATTTACAGACGGCCTGCTGGGAGCCATACTTTAGACTAACAATGTACATGGCTTCAAGATGAATGAATAACAGTTTGATAGATTCGCCAATCTTAACTACACAGAAAGCATATACAAATATGCACTTTTTACCAAACTGACTTTTTTAACGTGATCTATGGATAGTCAGAGTCAATAACTCTTTAAAAATTCTCCTTTCCCTAACGCCAACAATGGCTTAGTAAGAGGCAAGAGCTTCCCTTTAGTAAGTCAGAGAGTTATCTGGGTTTGATCGTATTATATAAGTGACAGTTCGCTCGCTCTATACGCGCAGGGAATCGAATAAACTAACATGGGGCATGACATCTTCCGTTGTCGCTAGACTCGGCAATCATACTCGACCGGGTCTCAATTTGGTTGCCTTTCCTCCCGAGAAAGGCCCCTATAATGAACACACAGGGTGATGGTTAGACCAACATACTTTTAGGATAGCCCCTTATCCCTCTAGCTAGCGAACCTTCTTCCTTTCCTCCAGGAAAGAATAGTATATCAATCTGCCTGTAACAAAATACTCCCTTAGGACCAGAGACGAGCTATAGAGTTCAAGAAAGTCTTCCAAGCAAAAGTGAGTGCAATACAAGAAGCGTTGTAGCTGGAGCTATGCCTATAGCCAAGTTATTATGAAGTCTCCTCTTACGATATCGTGGAACATGATATCTGCTTAAGACTGCAAATCTCTTCAGGAGATAGCAGCTTACCTCACTACGGTTTCAGGTGACGGGAATTTCTGTCCAGTTCCATGCAAAACAAGATTCCTTTACAATGAACCAGTTTTCCTTTTCATCTATCTGATTTCTATGAGCTATGGAAATATGTCATCCGTGCTTTGTGGAGCCTGGTGCTCCATCTAGCGTTATTGTGGGCTTTGGAGTAAATGGAAGTAAATTATTCCCGAAAATATATCACGTATTGTTTTCTAGACTTCCACCTCAACCGATCTCCAAGTGTGATCTCTTCTTTTTAGCATAGACTGATTGCTTCGAAAAATGTTTACGAACCTATCACGTTTAAGACGACCATTTTAATATTTTCCTAAATTTTCAATTTTATGGCTAAGATTTGGCATTTAGTTTGATGTCACATTCAAAACATTTCATCAAATCGAACTCCTTATAGACTTCAAATTCTATATATCCCATTTCCAAGACGGATAACTCTTGGTTTGCGGCTTACCATATAGAATTCATTGAATATTAATTTGCTTTAAAGGTGACTAATTAAAAACTAACCCTTTTTTTCTGACTTGTAAGCATTTTTCCCTTACATTATCTTGTACTCCAATTCCATATTAAATTGAATTCCTCGAGCTTCTGTTGTCATTTTGGTTTGTTAAAACTGCGCTGTTTTCCCTTTTAAATCATGGCTCATAAATGTTTTGGATTACTTTCGCATCTATCTTTGATTGACTTAGAAAATAAAATAAAAGCGAAAGCAGACTTAACCGAAAAACATTCACGCATGTGAACGTGACCTCTGAAAGTTCCGCAGTGCAATTTGGGACGAAGCAGGGCTACAAAATTGGGATGCGGCAGGGACTCATGGTAAAATTTATAATTCGCAACGAATTAAATGTGTTAAAAAAGATTTAAAAGATGTGTTGTAAGGAAGTAAGTGGTGCTTCAAGGGCCAAAAAATAAGTTATCTGATAATTAAACAAAATGATAAGCTCCATATATACAACTGTTTATCCTGACTGACTCGCTGACTGACTGACTGATTGATTGACTGACTGATTGATCAGTGATCAACGATATTCTTACTGTAATTACCTCATGTGATAGCGCACACCTCGCGCTAAGATGCCTGTATCTAAGAAGCACAGGGAAAATAGTTGCCTTGAGAAACAATAAAGTATTCAATACAACAACTTAATTTTCCACCTATCTTTGCTTTGGCAGCTATTTGATATAGTCGTCCGATGTTTATAGGATTTTGCATATATATGAGGAGCATTGGAAAACTAATAAATGCCGAGTTTAGTCGAGATATCTTAATAAACAAAATAGTTTTTCATACAAGAATGTACATTTCGACCGATCGTTCCTATGTCCGTTATGATATAGTCGTCCAACCCAGCCGGATCCGATATATGTATAGCATGTAACAGAAAGAGGGACTTTTGCAAAGTTTCATGACTCTCTCATGAGAATAGTTTGCATAGAAACAGACAAACGGACAGATATGGAGATGGCTTTATCGACTCGGCTGTTGATACTGATCAAGAAAATATATACTTTATAGAGTCGGATGTGTCTCCCTTTATGCGTTAAACATTTCGAGACCGAAACTACCGCCTAGAGCCTCTTACTTGCCAAGCTTGTAAACCTTTTTTCTGTTTTTCTGTTCTTTCAGTGATGTGTTTACTATATAAAAGTTCGTCTTCCGCCTACAAATAGATGTACATCAAATAATCCTACAGGTGAGTACGTAATTACAAACATATATTTATCTGTATATATCAAATTGTTTATGGTGAAATTCCACCCGCAAGTGTGGAAAAATCGCGAAATTTGTGTGTGTGAAACTTTTTTGATTGCCATCCGATTGGCCTCAAACTCAAACTCATTCTCATAGATCAAAATGGCGCGCCAAATGTTAAATGAACACAAGATTACTTTTGGGTCTCAAGATGCTCAACACATTAATTTTGGTTCTTTATTTTATGGACTTTAAACTTTTAACTGTCCTTGTAAAATCTGGCTTTGAGTTCTTGATAAAATGATTAGATATAAAGGGCGGAATATGGGTGAAAACGATAGATCGAAAATTCGCAGCGCTAAGTTTCTCACGCAAAAGGTTGGAAAATGTGCTCTAGTAATTATTAGATGTCTCCGAAATGGTGCAGGCTCGCCTTTAGCAGAGGCTAATAATATATTATTATTAAATAATATTTTAAATATTATTTTCGCATTTATAAGAGGAAATTTTGGTTGGCATTTTGTGCGCTTATCGCGGCAAACGCGATTGCCACTGGGACTGCCACCTCACCCCATCCTGCCCTTGCCTCTGTCCGTACCCCTGCCTCTAGCCAAGTCCCAGCACACCCAACTAACAAGTATAAGAAGCAGAGCCAGGGTCTAGGCAGGCGAAATCTTTAGCAATAAAATTCCTCTAAACACTCATAAAAATTGCACGAATATTAAAAATTGTGTTTGTTCAAAAAACAACAAAAAAACAGCAACAGCCGCATAAGGTTTGAAGGTTACTGCTGAGGGTGGTGCTGGGGCTGGGTGGGTGGTTGGGTGGTGCGTGGTGCGTGGGTGACTGCAAAATGTGCGCTCATATGCGCTTTAAGGCGGCGGACAGGCGCGTAGATGTCGCTACTTGAGCCTCGGTTGTCGTAGCTTCCCCTCCCCCACCCCCATCCCCACCCTCATGCCGGTACCCATAAAAATGTATGGATATTTGAATAGAATTTGCAATAAAAAATGCCGTTAAAAGACATGTGCTGGTATGCATGTGTGTGTGTGTGTGAGCGAGGCAATAACAACTTGTGCGTTATGAAAAACTAATTTCTCTAAACATATGCGCAACGAGGTCTTCGCTGTGGGCGGAAGGGGGAGGGGGCTTCTTGTTTTATGACAGCGGCCACCCCTCGAGCAGGCAGGCAGCACCCCCCGCCCCCCACCCACCATCGCCCTACCCTTACCCACAACCATCCCCCGTCAGTCGGGAGTCTGTTCAGTCGAAATTGCAAATTTACGAGTATTTATATTGATGTCATTTTACTTTGATTTTAATGCGCGCTCAAAATGCGTGCACAGATTTTTAATATTTCTTACGAATTGTTGTTGTTGCTGTTGTTGTTTACGTTCTCATTGTCATTGTCATTGTCATTGTCGTGCCAATTTATCGGCATAAATATCATTGCTATTTTTCCACAATAGCTGGTCGCGTAGCTGGTTCTCGATCTGGTCTGCCCTCTTGTTCTGCCGTTGACTCGAAGAACCCTTTCCCGGCTTTGGTCAAGGACAACGGGCAAAATGCCGACCCTCCTCCTCCCCCCCTTTGCCGCATCTACAACAATTGCCTTTGTTTTGAGCCACACTTCAAGCATTTTGCGCCTAACTGAAAAATCGAAAATAAAATAAAACAGAAGAAGTTTTTTTCTAAGCCGTAGATTAAATACCCTTCTTTTTGGGAAAAATATGAAAGCTCATAGTTGTCGCGCCTGGTGAAGAAAAACAAAACTTTCTTCCATTCAAAAACTCGTTGCTCGAAGATGAGATACCCTCATTTCCATACATAGCATTTACAGAGAATTCATTTATCGAGGGAGGTTTTAGTCCAGCTTCAAAAATGTATGTTGAAAAAAAAGATATTGCTGATATTAGGAAAATTATAAAAATTAAAATTCATGGTATTTGTTTCTGTGGCATAAAAGCTTTAAGGCTGAGAGCCAAGCATACCGACAGACGATGAAGAATCTATATACATATACACAAATATATTAGTATTATGACTGATTGACTTACTGACTAACCTACTGACTGGCTGACTGACTGATTGACTGACTGATTGACTTACTGACTGACCTACTGACTGGCTGACTGACTGCCTGATTAATAACCTGACTGACATACTGACTAACTGATTGACTGACCGACTGACTAGCTGATTGACTGTAGATTGATCTACAATTTCGCTTACCGTCCGATCGCCCTTAAACTTATTTTCAAAGTCTTTTGTTAGACTTGATTGAAGAGGTATTTCATACTTTCTGGACAAATCAGCCCTCCTTTCGAAAAGTGGGGTAAGGAGGCAAAAACCTTTTAAAGCAACCTTTTGTTTTTCCTTTTCAATCGAATTAAAACTTGTATTCAAATAGCGAAATCTTCAAAAGAGACTGCGAGATTCACGGATTTCAGTTAAGTTCTTCAAGTTAGAACGGAACAATTATTTCCTATGCGCTTAGATAAAAAGTTGGCCGCGGCAAAGCAGGACTTGCATTTCATAACAAAATTAAAATGCCCAACGGACACCAAGGGTATTAAACACAAAGCAAATCAAAATGCATTCATTGGCCGCGGCCTGTGGCAATAAAAGTTGTGGCAGGTGTTCAGCTCAGTTAGAAGTCATAATTGCACCATGCATCCCCCCCCACCCCCCTACCACCTCCCCATCCCGCTTCAATTGCACTCTCCCAATATCTACTCAATATTGTGCTTTTGCATAGTTAGTTTTTCACTTTGGCCCAGGACATATTGAGTGTGGAGGCTGACCATGTTGGTAAGTGCTTTTTTTAGCTGCTGCTTTAAATGTTGTTGCTTTTACGTTTGTTGTTGATGTTGTTGTTGTTGTTGTTGTTGTTGTTGTTGTTGTTGTTGTTGTTGTTGCAGCCACTTGGCAGTCAAAGCGTTGAAAAATTACACACAAAAGCGTCGAGTGCTTCAAACGCAAATGTTTGTAGAAAAAAAGCGCCAGCAGAATAAAAACAAATCGACGGGGCAGATCCTTAGTTGTTTATTTATTGTACGGCCGCCATGTGAGGCATTCATTTGGCGAATTGATTTGTTAAAGGCGTAAACGTGGCGCATAATCAGCTGGGCGTGGCATTGTGGTAACCCAACGTGCTGATAAACGTTAATCGACAACTTAAGAGCGGGTCCACAGCCAGGCGTGGGGCCTGGAGGGGGAGGGGGGGAGGCTGGTCTGAGTGCCCCATATCAGTAATTTCAGTAATAAAACAAAATTTATGTGGCATATACAAAATAACAGATCTGGAAAGGGTCAGACAGACAGACGGGCAAAACAATAGCAAAAACCGTAAACGTGAAACAAAACACCACGAAAAAAATCCAAAACTCAATGCAAAATGCCAAAAAAAAATGTTAAAAAAACTTGCACCCTTGCAACTACACTCAGCAAAAAATTTGTGCCAACATTTTTTAGAATCAACATTAAATTTCGGATATTCTTCTTTGAAAAAGAAATATTTCATAGCTACAAAAAATTGAACCCGAAATATAATTTTGTAGAAAATATTTTCAATGTTTTCTACTGTTCAGAAAATATTTGAATTGTTTAGACAAAACAAATCAGATATTCCAAAAATATTTTCTGCTCTTTAGAAAAAATTATTCGAATATTCTTGACCATTTTCGATCTTTCAAAGAATGTTTTCGGAAAATAGTTGAAACTCTTTAGAAAAAAAACTTGATATCTAAGAAATATTTCGGGGCTGCGTCTTTTTTGTGAGTGTAGCAGGCAGGTTCTTCACTGGGCCTGCTGCCTGGATCAATCGCAGGAGGAGTGCTGGAAGCACAGTCGGCCGCGTGTGAAGCCGGCGATTATGCGACGCGCTTGGCAACAAAAAGACAAGCGGCAGCGGGGCAACGGGGCAGCGGGCACAACAAAAACTGCGACCCACATTCGACCCACAACAAAACGACGCCCGCGTTCGAGCTGCAGTCGGGCGGGACGGGGCGGGGCATGGGCCATTTTTAATGGCGAAAAATAAAAATAAAAGTTTTTTTCTGAAATTTTCTGTGCGTGCAAAAAGGACAACCAGGATGCAGTCAGCCCGCCACACCCCTCCTCCCTCCTCCCACTCCCCCCCCCCCCTGCCGCAACGTCAGCATAATGCAAGCCTACACAAACATTTTATTTGCATTAAGCGCGGCGGCAGCGCCAACAAAAATTCAACAAAAAATCAACCAAAACAACCAAAAAAACAAAAATGCAAAAAAAAAAAAGATTAAAAATTTTTTTTTTAAATGTAAAAAAAGAACGGCGATTGCTAAAATACATGATACATTTACATACGCACACCTATGTGCACCTCGTGTACGTGCTCAGCGCGCCTACTTATGCCGCACACACACACGCTCACACACGCCAGTGCAGCCAATAAAAATGCAGCGGCAAAAATTGCGTGCAACAGGAATAAGACAAAAAAAAAATGCAAAAATCAAACAAAAAGCCGGCCAAAGAGCAATAAAAAAAATATATATGTGAAAATAAAAAAACAAACAAATAAAAAAATAAAAAATAAAAAACAAAAAAAAAATGTTGCGAACAAATCAAACATTTGCCACAGCGAATTGGCCTGGGTGCGAGTGAAATAACAGCAGGTTAGTGTCCACGGCGCGGCGACTGCGCTGCGGCAGAGGCAGCAACAGCGACAGCGACAGTGGCCACTGCAGCGGGCAGTTACACGGGATAGGCTCTGCACAAAAAAAAAAAAAAAAAAAACAAAAAAAAAACAACAAAAAATCGCACACGCAACACAAAAAAACCTAGCACAAAATATATAAAAAAAAGTGTCCAAAAAGAGCAAAAATAAAATTGAGAAAAAAAAAACGGAATATAATAAAAAGGTTGCAATTGCAAAGCCTAATTTCAGGCCTGCGCCAGAGCGAGACAGCAACAGCGACGAGCTAGAGAGCAAAAAGTGCTGCTGTGCTTGCGGCAGTGGCAGCGGCAGCGAACTGCAGTTGGGCTTTTTAGTTGTTTTGCCAGAAAATGCATTTGCCAGGTGCGCAGCACTCAGCCACACATTGGGCGCCAAGCGGGACGCCAAATGGGGCGGCAAACGGGGCGTATGATCAATGTGAAGTGCGCACAAAAGTAGGCAATCAAATGTGATCGTGGGCACCGACCAATTGTTCTTGTGTAAAATGACATGGAAATCGAACGGAATGCCGAGCAGGCGCTCGATCCATAAGCTTGGCGCACAAAAGTAGGCAATACAATTTGTGCTTGGGCCAGGTAAGAACCGCGCTGCGCTCCTGTTTGCTGCAGCCAATGCATTTGTCGATGCACTTCGCCGCTCGGCTGCTGACTTTTGCTCGGGACTGCGGACTGCGGCCTACGGACGCGGCATTGTGCGACAGAGAGAGCGACAGCGACGCAGTGGGAGATGGAAAATGCAGCTGCAGCTGCATCCACAGTGCAGCGCGTGGCAGCATATGTGGCTGCCACGGCTCGGGTGGTGCATTGACCACCCAACACACACACACACACACACACACACACTGACGCAGAGGGGCACTGCGCCAAATAGACCAAAATAAAAATAAAATAAAAAGTCCATAAATAAATAAAATTAAGTTGAGAGCGCAAAAAAAAGGGAGTGCAGCAAACAAAATGGGAAAAATGAATTTTTCATTGAAAAAAAGAGGAGAAATGCAGTCGCAGCGGCCGTTGCAGTTGCACTTTACATAGGCACACACACACACACACACACGCACACACGCACACGCACACTGCAGTTTGGCAATTTTGCGGCCAAAAAAAAGCAACAACAAAAAATTGCAACAAAACACACAAAAATTTGCATGCGAAAAATAAAAATGAAAATAAAAAAAAATAAATGAAAAAACATGAAAGGCTGGAAAATATATTTAAATTTGTTACTTTGCTCGTTGCCATTGTTGCTGCTGGCCACGCACTATGTGCGTGTGCGTGTCCATGTGTGTGTGTGTGTGCGTGCGTGTGTGTGTGTGTGTGTGTGTGTGAAGGAGCAGCAAGGAAATGTTCAGAGTTCAGTTCTTTCTCGTTCGCGCAAAATAAAATTGAAAAACTCCGCCCTAAAAAGCGCTATTGCAAAAAAAGCAAAAAATAAAATAAATAAAAAAACAAAATGAATAAATAAAAATGAAACTAATAAAACTAAAAAAAACGAGGCCGAAAAAAAGGAGGTTGAATGCCAGGCTAGAATCTATATACAGAGAGTGTGTGTGTGTATGTTGTGTGTGCATGTGAATGCACTAATTTAAAATGCATTATTTTTGAGGCTGAGGCTGCACAAAAAGTCCGCCCCCCCCTCCCTCGGCAGCCTACCGAAGTGATTACCATTTATGGGCAACAGAAATATTCGATTAAGCGGCCCCAAAAACGCGCCCAACCCGCGCCGCACTTTGACTCATCAGCGACGGGGCGAAACCGAAAATTAAAAAAAAACATTGGAGTCATAGAACCGGAACCGGAAACTGCCCAGGCCCAGGCCAAGCCCAGCTCAGAGTTGCGTGCAGACATATATCGATACTTCTTCAGAAGATGCTGAGCCAAGAGTTGAAGGAGAAGAAACTTATATGCGTGCGGCCTGAGAATCGAGTGCTGCCAACTCCAACTAAGACTCTGGCAAAATGCGTCGATAACTTTTTTATTTCGAAGCTCTAAAAATGAGACATTTCATATTACTTTTATGGCAACAGCAACTGGCGGCGGCGGCAGCTTCTGTTGAGGCCTGCACTGGGTTAAAAACAATTCGGCAAGTGGGTGCCCGAGGCAAGTTTGAGGTTAGGTTAACGGGTGCTCACACACACACACACACACACACACACACACACACAGTTAACGGCACTCAACGCATACAAAATTTCAAAATCATCAAAAAGTAGAAAAATACGCGTTTCATGCACATTCGCGGCATTTATGAGCCCATCAACGTCGCTCATGGATGAAAGTAACGCGTTTTATGCGTCGTTTGGGTGCCTGCAAATGTATCTTTTTATGTGGCTGCCATTGGTCGGGTAGGAAGGGGGGGTTGGTAGCTGGCCGACCACATGAGAACACACGCCAGCGCCGTAAAAGGCATCGAGCGGCAGCAGGAAAAAGCCCATCAAGTTCAAAGTTTGGCAACGTTTATGAGCCGTGCTGCTGTCGCCAGTAAAAATGAAGAGCGATTCCTTCAAATGGGCCTGCCCAGAACCAGCTCCCCGAGCCAAAGACACAGCCACAGCAGCTCACCTGCCTGCCTGCCTGCCTGTTGACCTAGCGCGTCTGCATAGTTGCCATTGGGTGTTGAATGTTGAGTCGTGGTGCAAGTACGAAATCGCCAATGAAAACTTCGATATCGCGATGTATCGGAATATTGGACATACATAGATCGATTTATCTGAAGATCCATTGATATATCGGAATATAAGGCATCGTTTAAACGATTAATTGGAATATTCCTAAGATTATTGGAATATTGGACATTAATTAATCAACTTATCGGAATATTTCTCAATGCATTGGATTATTCGGCATTGATAAGTCGATTTATCGGAATATTCCTTGATGTATCGACTATTGGACATCGATAAATCGATTCATCGGAATACTCATTGATGTATCCGAATATTTAAGATCGATTAATCGATTCATAAGAGTATTTTTAAGAGTATTGGAGTAATCGCCATCGATGAGTCGATTTTTCGGAAAATTTCTCAGGATATTGACATTTTCGACGTCGATAAATCGATTTATCGCATGTTCCCTTATGTATCGCAATATTTGAGATCGATTTATCGGAATAATCCTCATTGTATTGGAATATTAAACATTGAATAATCGTTTTATTGGAAATGTTGATTGCATTGATTACATCGATATTGATACATCGATATATACATTTTTTCGACAAATTCGAACATATTCAAAAGACAGTAAAATGAACTATGCTAAGAATCTTTGAGCTCGACTTACTAAAGTTAAAATTACTTGGAAATATTCTTTTTTAAAACCCTTTTAGAAATATGTGCTGAAAAGCCTGGGAACTAACTAATGGGGAAAAAAGTTTGGCGATGTTTTAACCACAAGTCGATCAATTTACGTCAAAAAAACCGCAGGAAAAAAACCTCAAGGTAGACTCAGTAAAAATAGCTTTGGCAAAAATCGATACATGAACGCTTCGATGTTTACTTACATCCCTAGCACCGAGCATTGGGCATTGGGCATCGGCCATTGGGCATTGGGCCTTGGGCATTGGGTATTGGGCGGCTGGATTCTCGCCCCCTTTGACGAGCCCCACGCGCCGCGAACCGCCGAAACTACCAAGTGCTTTTACGCCCTATTAAAAATATACTTTTTATAAGCCACATAAAAAAAAGGCGACGAACATTCAGCAGTTGAACTGTCGGAACAGCCGAAAAACTGGCTCAAGTAAATCGCATAAGCAACATTTATTTGGAAATGTCTGCGCGCTTTCTCGAGAGAGACATTTTATGCGCACCTAAGTCATTTCCAACAATTTCGATTAAAAAACTCATCTAAACAATTTATGGCGGGGCGTAAAAATCAAATCAAAATACACGCGCAGCGCCAGCAACAAAAGCAACAGCAGCAGCAACAAGAGGACAGTAAAACTGCAACATTCAGCATCCTGCCGCAAGAGCCACCCCCAATCCGGAAGCCGGAATCTGCGCAGCAACCCTCGCCTCGTTATGGCCCGCCATTATTCACATTTTACAGTTTACAACTATGCGAAAAACCCATAAATTTAGAAATTAGATGGCCTCAATGACTGCCACTGCCGCTGCTACTGTTACTGCTATTGCTATAACTTGAACTGAAGTGTGCTGTATACTGTACCTTACAGTCTTCAAGATCATCCCACAATTCCAAGGCAGACTTATCCGTGAACCCCACTCTCAATTGGATAATCTGATTGCCCATGTAACTGCTTCTGCTACTTCTGCTGTTACTGTTACGGCTTCTGTTACTGTTACCGCTGTTTCTACTGGTTCTGTTACTGGTACTTTTACTGTAACATAACTCTGCTGTATTTTATTTTTGTACTGTAGCTTTCCAAAACATAGTTGTATTATTTGTTTGTACTGCACCTTACATTTTACAAGATCATCCCACAATTCCAAGGCAGACTTATCCGTGAACCCCACTCTCAATTGGATAATCTGATTGCCCATGTCACTGCTTCTGCTACTTCTGCTGTTACTGTTACGGCTTCTGTTACTGTTACCGCTGTTTCTACTGGTTCTGTTACTGGTACTTTTACTGTAACATAACTCTGCTGTATTTTATTTTTGTACTGTAGCTTTCCAAAACATAGTTGTATTATTTGTTTGTACTGCACCTTACATTTTACAAGATCATCCCACAATTCCAAGGCAGACTTATCCGTGAGCCCCACTCTCAATTGGATAATCTGATTGCCCATGTCACTGCTTCTGCTACTTCTGCTGTTACTGTTACCGCTGTTTTTACTGGCTCTGTTACTGGTACTTTTACTGTAACATAACTCTGCTGTATTTTATTTTTGTACTGTAGCTTTCCAAAACATAGTTGTATTATTTGTTTGTACTGTACCTTACATTTTACAAGATCATCCCACAATTCCAATACAGCCTCTCCCCGTGGGCCCCAATCACAATTGGATGCTCTAATTTCTCCTGTCACTGTTACTGCTGTTGCTTAACAGTGCTTAAGCTTGCAAACTAATCATTAGAATTATAGGCATTTACTCTATCTAGTATCTTGGCGCGCGGGCTTCAGCAAGATGTGAAGAATAATAACAAATCAAATAGAAACATATTCAAATTGAAAACTGTTGCTGTATTTGAGCCGGCGACCATTAACTTGCTGGTCCAAGGCTCCGACGGGCTTATGATGTCACAAACGCAAAACACATCGTCTTGTCGCTTTTCATATAAACTTTCATCCTCTTATTCCCATTCTGAAAGTCGATCAGACTGTCTATGTCTGTCTGGCTATAGTTATAAGTTCAGTTTCCTATCTATTACAGCTTGGGCTGCGAATTATCAATCTTCATTCTTGCCCAGAACTGCAACCCGAATAGATTTATTAATTTTCTACTATCTATCAATAGCTAGCAAAAGTAGATAAATTTGTCACACGTTTGCTTGCGATTTATATCGGTTTCAAGGCTAGTTCTAGTTCAAATGAGCTTCGACATTTGCTGAAAATCGATTTTTATCGATTTCGTAGAAACGTTAATCGATGAAACCTAATCTGCGGAAGCATAAGGAGGAGCTTAGTTCTTCATTTACAGCCCTCTAATTGTTTTCGTCTGTGGATCCAAGATTATAGATACTTTCAGGGATCGCAGATGCCTCCTTCTCCCTTTTTTCTTTGCTCTCTCGCTCTTTGATCGATTTGAAATATTGGATAAGCGTCCTCCAGCTGGCAAATCGATTGCACATTTAGTTAACTTGATAAAATCCTTGACTGAAATTGTTTTCGCTGGCCTCCACTCGGAGTAAGCGATAGAGTTTGCCATGGCAATCTTTCTAAGCAATGCGATGCGCGTATAAAAGTAGAAATTGGCAGCAGAACGTGGCGGAGGCCCCTGACGATGACATTGACGATGATAAAGCGGGGAGGGGCAGGGGCAGGGGCAGGGGCAGGGGCAAGGGCAAAGGCGAAGGCGAAGAAAGTTAAACCGTGCGGGATATTAAAAAGTGCACGGATAATGTTACTTTTATGACTAAAGTGGCAGCGGCTGAGCCAGGCGAGCAGGCGGATAGCAGCAGGGAGGAGGGTGGCTGCGGCGGCGACGACGGCGGCTTCAAATGTCAGCGGCAGGCGCGCATGAGCGCCGGCTCCGAGCTGCGAGCTGGGAGCTGACGGCCCGGCGGTTGCCTGAGCGTCATTTCGTTTTTAATTTCCGTAATTCCGTCAGCAGAAAAATTTTTGCAATATAAAAAGTAAATATCGAAATTTATAGACCTGCAGATGTGCGTGACGCTTGGCGACAGAGGGGGGGTGATGCAGGGGGGGGGGGGGGGGTGCTTGGAGAGAGGGTTGCCAAGTCGAGCGGGCGTTAGTGCGGCCGAAGCGACATTAAAAATGTTAAATAAAAACAAACAAACAAACAACGGCAACCACACGCACAAAGTGAGTGAAGGGGGGTGTAGAGGGAAGCTCGCGGGGGGGGGGGGTACAGCATTACTCGTAGCAGCAACCTCGCCACCCGGCCCCCGGCTCCCGCCCCATGGACGAGCCAACCCCCTTGGCAACTTACACGAGGAATTTAATGACAACACTAAAAAGTTTAAGCGTTATTATTTCTAGGGTAGCTCGGATGCCCCCTTGCACCCCCCGCGCCCACCCCCTCAACCAACGCCAAAATCTCCAGCTCACGGATAAGAGCTTAGACTACAGGAGAGGAGAGGAGGGAGGGGATGGGGTATGGGGGGAGCATACGAAAAAATACGAGGCTGTAAAATGGCAAATTCATGACCTGCAACTGCCAGGGGGTTGTGCCACTCCCCCCCTTTACTGCCCGCCCTCCAAATGTGTGTATTCTAACGGCAACTAAAAATGGAGGCAGCGCGATTGTAACGATTCAGTTATTACCGTTATATTGCCGAAACAACGCAAGAGCGAGCGAGAGAGCGACTGGCCGAAACAAAGTCGAAACGCACATAACTCAATCTTCGACAAGGAACCCCTCAACCCCCCCCCCCCCCTTGCAGCCCTGGCTCCAGCCCCCATTTGCCCCCTTTTTATTGCTAATGGCAGCGGCTGTAATGGGTCGGGGTCGGGGTCGGGCGGCGGCTGCTGCTGCAGTTTATGCGCCGCTGTAAAACTTACTGTAGTTTACCGCCTTCGCCTCTGCCTCTGCCTCTGCCTCTGCGCCCCCCCCCCCCCCCCCCCCTGGCTACGCCCCTGCAGCCCTCAGAGGCTGCTGCTTAAAAACGAAACAATTTTTACAACTTTGTTGTTTGCCGTCGGCAGCCTTTGCCGTTTCTAGTTGCGCCACTCTCCCTGCCCCTCCCCCCAAGGGCGGTAAAGTGAATGCAGTAATTTTTCAAAAATCTTTGTATTTAATGGACCATCAAGCACGCCGCTGTCGCCGTCGCAGTCGCTGCCTGAGTCGCGGTCCTTTCTCAGTCCACCTGGCAACCAAGATGTTTTAGCTTCTTGGACCTTGGCTAGACAAGTTCGGGCCAGAGTCAGATCAGGGATGTGAACAACCGAAAAGAAGCTATAAAAATAGTCAAGAAAAATAACACCTGAATCCCTTGCCAAAAATGACCATAAAATCTACCAGAAAATAGCTAAATCAATTGAAAATATCAAACCTTTGCGACTGACCGCCTTTTAAAGATGGCCAACATTAGCTAGAAAACAGCTGAATTCAGGCAAGAGCCAGAAAGCTGTGAACTGTCGCTTCAAAATAAGCTATAAAAATAGCTAAAGAAAATAACCTTGCCGAAAATAGCCATACAAAATGATAGAAAAAAAGCTAAATCATTTGAAAATCTTAAACGCCCTTTTGAAAATGGCCCACTTTAGCTAGAAAACAGCTGCATTCGGACCAAAGGCAGATCAGTGCTGTGAAATGTCGCTTCAAAAGAAGCTGTTAAATAGTCTAAAAAGCATATAAATCCTTTGCCAAAAAAAGCCATACAAAAGTCACAAAAAAGATAAATTTTTTGAAAATTTCCAACTTTAGTAGAAAAGCTGAAAAAAAAAACCAAAATCAGTTGCAAACCTTAAACGTTTGCGTTTGACGACGTTTTGAAAATGGCCAAATTTAGCTAAAAAATAGCAGAATTGGCATTACTGACCCAGACCAGACCCAGAGTCCGGGCTCATCGCAAATATTGCACTTTGGTTGTAAAAATGCGTTTTAATGCTTTAATAAAATAAAAAGTTTGCATTAAAGCGGATGATAAAAGCGGTGCAAAGTGGGGTGAGGGGTGGGCGGCTGTTGGAATCTGAGGATCAGGATAAAGGATGTAGTAGGGGGAGGGAGCCGACTTGAACGTCGTCGAAAGAAACAATTAGCGTAAAAAATACGCGTTGCATCAGTTTACAAATATTTTTAGAGCTTTCTTGCCACGCCCACCGCCTCTAAAAGTGGCGTGCCTGTGTTAATGCATAAGGCTTGTTCACCCTCGCCCCTTCTCCCTTCCACTACTCCTCACAATCCTCTTTAACGCTCACCGTTGCAGTTGTTGTCCAAATAGTTTGCTGGCATTTTTATGCTAAAAGTCGACGAATGTGCATTTTAGTAGCATACTTTTTGGGGCACGTGAGAAAGGCGTGTGGCAAGAGGCGTGGCAGGTGGAAGTGCAATGAGAATATCATCGTCGCCGGCCCAAACCGACCACAGCAAACAATTTGTTTATGAATGAATGTTTAATCAGCAAAGTTGCAGCCAAAGAGAGAAGCTCAGCATTCTGGCTGACATGTCCTCGTCCTCGTCCTCGACCTGGTCCTGGTCCTGTGTTTGCCTCTGCCTTTGCCTCTGCACACTCCTCCCCACCACCCCCCACCCCCGTCCAATTGGACAGGTAAACTAGCAAAATTGCATCGCCGAAACAAAAGTACATATTTGCCGTGCGTGGTACCAGCCACAAGGTAGATAAAAAGAAAGAAAACGAAAAAACAAGCTGGCGTCCCCTAGCTGAGATTATCCGACTATGAGATATCCTGCGAAACTCTGAGATATCATAAAGATACATTAACAAAAACAGATTCATTCTGTATCTGCATCCGTATCTGTATGTGTATCTGTATCTGTATCTGTATCTGTATCTGTATCTGTATCTGTATCTGTATCTGTATCTGTATCTGTATCTGTATCTGTATCTGTATCTGTATCTGTATCTGTATCTGTATCTGTATCTGTATCTGTATCTGTATCTGTATCTGTATCTGTATCTGTATCTGTATCTGTATCTGTATCTGTATCTGTATCTGTATCTGTATCTGTATCTGTATCTGTATCTGTATCTGTATCTGTATCTGTATCTGTATCTGTATCTGTATCTGTATCTGTATCTGTATCTGTATCTGTATCTGTATCTGTATCTGTATGTATCTGTATCTGTATCTGTATCTGTATCTGTATCTGTATCTGTATCTGTATCTGTATCTGTATCTGTATCTGTATCTGTATCTATCTGTATCTGTATCTGTATCTGTATCTGTATCTGTATCTGTATCTGTATCTGTATCTGTATCTCTAGCTGTATCTGTTTCTGTTTTTGTATCTGTATCATTCTGTTTCTATGTCTGTATCTTTATATATCCGAATCTCCAATTTTGGCTCTCACATTCTCCGAGATCAGACGGACAGACATACGGACATGGTTAGACCGACTATTTCTGCTGTTGATCCTAAATCAAATTATTTTGCTGCACATAACAATATACCCCTTTAAGCCACTTTCGATTGGTGCAGAGTATGATATGAAAATAAGGTAAAGAAAAAAGTTAAAATGCGATAATGCAAACATCAAATTAAAAACGTAACACACACAGGATCTACGGGAGGAGTGAAAGCGGTGGAGGGGGAGGGGGAGGGGGCTAGAGCCAATAGGTACACGTTTGTGTATGTCGGAAGGGCCCTTCCCCCTCGTGTCATGATGTCAGCTGAGGCTGGCTGGCTAATTGAAAGCCTTTGCGTTTTGCAGCCAAAGACAAATATTGCAAATGCACCGCAGCTTTATGCATATTTAAAATCAATTAAGTCAATAAATAATAAGGACGAGCTTAATGCAATTAAATATAGTATAAACGAACTGTGGCAAATGTTTGCAAATGCAGTTGCCGCAAACAAAAACCCCGCCACGGGGCAACCAGTCGGCCGGCCAAGAAAGGTAAAGTCCGCGCAGGACTGAGGTACGGACGGCGACACGCTTCGAGGACCCTTCATGGACCCTTCGTGGACTCGCGGGACTCGTGGACTCTTTAGACTGCAAAACGTTGGCAAGCGTGGGGCATGCAACACATTCAAAACGGCAACAGAAACGGAACTTTACCGAATCTGTGCAGCCGACGATGAACTGGAAATTGTTGCCGGCCAACGGGGCGTATGCGGGACGCGCGATTGCCGCCCCTTGACCAGCTGTGCATGCGGCATGCCGCAAAGCAGTCGCCGGAGCATGCAGCATGCAGCTGCCACAAAAGTCACTCGGCCAAAAAATCGTGGCATTGTCCACTCGAAGCTCTGCAAGGCGCGGACCAAAGCAAGTCTCAAAGGCAACAACCAGGCAAAACGAGCTGCTAATTCAATTAAAGCCGCAAGCTGGCCTACTCTCTCACCCCTCTCCCACTTCAGTCTCTCTCTGCCCCGCCCCGCCCACAGTTGTCTATTGTCAGCTGCAAGTCTGCGCATTTTAAGCGCAAAAAATCCACAGAAATCGCAGCTCAAAAAAAAGTGCAAAACGCATGAGCTGCAAAGTCAATAAGCGTCGCCTGCAGATTTCTAACAATGAGTCACGCACACACACATGTGTGTGTGCAGTAAAAAAGGCGAGTTGCCACAAACAGGAATAATAAGAGGCAACTGGAGCAGCAAATGTGGCACAAAAAGTGGCCGCGTGCCGCCGTCGCCTGTCGACCTGCAAAACGAATCAAAGTTTGCAATTCCCCTCCACACCCCACCCTGACTGTACAGGCCTGCCCCAAAAAGAATGCAACAAAGATGAAGCAACGCCAAGGACAACAATAACAACACACGCACACACAGAGCTTCATTCATGGCTCAAACTCAGCCCTCGCAGCGCCCAGTCCCCAGTCTTCAGGCGGCCAGCTTTATCCTTGCAATCGCCATGTGTGTGTGTGTGCATGTGCATGTGTGTGTGTGTATATGTTCTGTGTGTGCCACTGTCGGGCTCTGCATCTTTTTGCTTTCGTTTTAGAAAACTCGCAGCTCGCACGACATTCAAACAGTCGCCCAAAAAGAAACTGCAACGAAGCAAGGACGAATTTTTTGGCAATTTTTTCGACTCATGTCTGCGGCCCACATGTCCTTGTGTGCGTGTCCGTATGTCTGTGTGTGTGTGTGTGTACGTGTGTCTATGCTATGCCTTTCCTTTTGCTCTGTTTGCACCTCCTGGTCGACATCATTTTATTATATCCCGAAACCCATGCAATATGCAGCAAAAGGGTATATGTGCTTAGTGCAAATGTTTGCAGAAAGAAGAAGAAGACGGTGTCGATCCCATTGAACATATATATTCTTGATCAGCAGCTGAATTACATAAGTAATGTCTGTCTAAGTCGGGAACTAAAAGAAACTTCATATTTTAAATGGTGCGCCTCCAAAGTTCCGCGCAGTTCCGTTTCAATAAAATCGATAAAAAATCGATTTGGATATCAATATCGATATCCTGCTTTTTACGCTTATCTTGGTCCTTCGGCATGTCGGATACAATGGAGTTTAAAGAGGTCCAACAATTTTCATTATTTGAATAATTATATGCATCGAATTATTGCATGTATTGTCTTGAGATTTTCGATAGGTCGAACCATTTTCACTTTTTGAACACCCCTCTCCCCGTTCCCCAACATACTTATAACAATCGCTTTTTGGAGGTAAAGTTTTGAGGTTTCGGATTTACTTTCACATTTCAAAGCCCTGAAAGTTTTGTAAATATCAGGGAATAAAAACCAAAGTTAATTAAGAATGCATTTGCCATAGTATAGATCCGAGGGAAGAAGAAGCTTAGCTGCTTCTGGGCTGGGTATATTGTAGTCGAGCATAGCCAACATGTTGAGTATTCTTCCTTGTTTTATTGCGGTTGTTTTTGTTGCTTTGCCTTCGATGCAAACATTTTTCCTTTTCTGATCACGGACTCGAGCCGGGGTTTGAGTACGTCTGTGTGTGTGCGTGTGTGTGTGTGTTACGGCGATTCTTTGCTACTTTTTGGCCGCATGCGACTCTTTTTGGGGGCGCCACAAAGATGACGCAATTGCAAAATGGCCAAAAGAACTGCAGCAAAGGGAGCAAAAGAAACGCATTGAGCCTGCCCCAAACAGGTGGCAGGCTGCATGCGGCGGCATCTGGTGGTATGTGGTGGCATGTGGTGGCATGTGGCGGCATCTGGTGGCATGTGGCAGGCGGCAGCTGTCAGTGGCATGCAAATTACGGCCACTTTGCTTGCATTGCCCCAACAAATATGTGCCACAGCATGCGACATTGTTGTTGATTGCTCCTGTTGATTCTTCATGTTGCAGCTTGTTTTTGTTGTTGGCCTATTAGTTGCTTGGCAAGATTATTCCGGGTTCCGTACTCCATATTCCGTACTTCGTATTCGGTATTCCGTACGCCGTACTCCATATTTTCTATTCCGTATTCCATACTTCGTACTCCGCATTCCGTGTTTCGTATTTTGTATTCCGTACTACGTACTACGTATGCCGTATTTTGTATTCCATAATCTGTACTCCGTATTCCGTACTCCGTGTTCCGTATTCCGTACTCCATACTCCGTATTTTGTATTCTGTATTCTATGCTCATTACAATGTTTCTTAATACGCTGTAAAAAGCAATGTGCCCAATAAACTGACATTACGACGCTTCAAATCAGCTCAACAGTTAGCTGATGTTGCCCAACTTGTTGTTGCTCAAGTTGTTGTCATTGTTGTTGTTGTTGTTGTTGTTGTTGTTGTTGGTGTTGCTGTCGCTGGTTTATGCAAGCCGACAACGCGTAGATTATATCAAAGTAATAGTAATGCCGACTCAATGTTGCGGATTCGCAGGATTTTTGTTTGCCTGGCTCATCGAATGGCTTAGCCTTTTGTACACGTACGCACACACACACACACACACGCACACATATGCCCGCACACACTCAGAGAATAAAGGGAATATTTGCTTTTTAATTTTTGAGAATTTCTTGACTTGGCCAGTTCTTGAATCATGAAACAACAAGCTTCAACTGGAACTCAAATCGAGCCTTAGGATTAGGAACCACACCTTAGATTCGCTTTGTGAATTATAAGAATCTGGTTTGTCCCTTTTTCTCTGAGTGCACACTTATCAGGCGAAGCAACACGCTAATGCGTCTACAAATAGGCGCACATCCAGCCAGCCATTGGCCATTCCGGCAGCTTGTCCGGGACTCCAGTGTCGCAAAACGTTTCCAATCGCATGCGGCGCATTGTTGAGCTGCCCTGCCACACACACACTTACACACACATACTCCCACACACGCACACACACATGTGCAGCAGAAGCGTGCGACATGCGATAAGCCTGTGTGGCAACATGCAAAAGAGATGCACGGCCGCCGTCTCATGAGTTCCCGGAGCTTTTCTCGGAGCTGTTGCCCCAAAAGCCCAGCCCAGCCCCCGAATGGAGGCTGAACAAAGGGCGCCAAAAAACGTCGAGAGCCAACGTCGAGAGCAGAGACAAATCCCGGTTTGTAAGCCAATTTGCACTTAGGCTTATCTAATGTCATATCATTTGTATAATGTTGTGTTGGCCTGATACTTGATACACGCTCTTCTATTGGCAGGCATGCCACGCCCCCAGCCTCCAGTTTCCCCACTCGTCTTGCTAGTGTGTGCATGTGTGTGTGTGTGCCTTATCCTCCGGGGTTCATTTCTAAGCTCATTTATGTTTATCACAAATGCGTGCCAAAGTGTGTCGTTATTCTTGTTCTTCTTCTTCTGGCTTGGCGCGAACAAAAACATTTCAAATATTCAAAAAAAGCCGCACACACATGGGCGGAGCGGGGGCGTATGCTCAACTAGTCGGAGCATGTCCTGGCCGTAGAAATTCATCTAACGGCTGTAACAGGTAATTGAACTTGGGTTATATGGCGCACAGAATGACGTGCAGCTCGGCTAACGGAAATGGAATTGAATGAGGTGCGCGCGCGCCAAATGTTACCTCTCCTTGCCATACCCTCCACGTTGCCTCCCCTGCCAGGCCCAACATAGATAGCAAATGCGTGCGAACTACATAATGTGGACATAAAAAGGATTTGCCAAACGCCAACAGCACGTGTGTCCCAAGGCATGGCAACGGCGGGGACTGGGGGGAACTGCGTCGCGTACTCAATTTCCAGTAACATTTGCCAGTCGTATGAAAGTTGCAAATTGTATGCCATAGTTTCACACACACACACACACACACTCACGCACACGCACACACAAAGAATGAACACGGACTGTATTGTATTACATCGAGCTGTGAGTATGGGGCGAGGGATGTATATGCGTATACGTACACAGAAAAAAGTAGTTGAAATAAATTGTGTTCAATTTTGTTAGAAATTCTGCCTAAGTCTGAATTAATCTTGCCGAATTACGCTAAAAAAAAAACCACAAAATAATAAGCAAACATATAAGGTATTTTTTACTGCAAGTTCTAGTTAGGTTATTTTGTAGATTGATTTTTGTTCAGTGTACGCGTATGCGTAATGCCAACTGTTGAATAATTCATGGCCAACTGGAGATTTGTGCAGATGCTGCATGCAGTATCCAGATCCAGGTCCAGATCCAGCTCGGATGGCTGCTAAGCGCGTTTGATACCGATTTGTGGCACACATAACTGTAAATCGCGCATGTGAACAACAAACGTGGCATATCCACATGTGAGAGGCATTCACTGTGAACGACTGTGAATGCCAATGCATATTTGAATAGATGGTGCTCCAGGCTCCAGGCCTTGTGTGCCCATTGCCAGCTAAATTGCAGCATATCTTGGCATGTTGTCATTACTTTCAGAGTATATACAACTAGCAGTTATTGCCCGGCATTGCTTGGCACAGGTGTTCCGCTTGAAATGATGTAATAACTTTGCCAACCGTTTTTCCCTTATATTTCCCTTTAATCAGCTGAGATCCAGCGGAAAGTCAACAAATAACCCTTATATTTCACTTCATAGTTTTCCTAACATTAATATTAATTATAGGCATCAACTTGATTTGAACTTGTTCTTTCGAGTTTCATGAGTCTGAAAAGGAATTGCTTTCCAAAATCGGACATCAGTAACCCGAGTAATGTCCATCGAAGGAATTGAGACATTTGGAATTTAAGAAATTCGAATATTTCACAGCTTTAAATTACATATTTTTTTGTTGCACTTCAATATTCCTTTTTTTTTAAATTATTTTCTATTTTTTTAACTTCTTTTAGCATTGGAATAACTTAATCCATATAAAAGAGTCGGATTCCAGCTCTAACTACGCTCTTCAGCTTTCTAAAAAGCTGCAACGTCTCAAAAACTTATTTACCGAGGTAAGTGATATTTTATTATACTTATTAGCTATGCTATATCATATGATATCTCTATATATAAAACTGTTTGTCCTGACTGACTGACTGACTGACTGACTGACAGACTGATTGCTGATCAAAGCACAGCCCAAACCGTAAGAGATATGTGATGAATGTGTACGATAAGACGGCGTTTCGGGAAATTTCACCCGGTGTTTGTCATTTGAGGGATGTTTCACACTTTTCCAAACATGTATTTCTCCTTGGCGGAAATGGGGGTCAAAGATGTGGTCGATGACGTTTCGCGCTCTAATTCATTTTCAAGAATCTATATCTATATATCTATATCAAAATCAATAGCCGAATCGATCTAGCCATGTCCGTCTGTCCGTCCGTCCGTCCGTCCGTATGTATGAACGCAAGGATCTCAGAACCTAAAAGAGCTAGAGACTTGAAATTTTAGATGTAGGTGCTCCTAGTGCCTGCGCAGATCGAGTTTGTTTCTGATAATCGATAACTTACTCCGTTTCCAAGCAATCGATAAATTGATATCGATATCCTGTTTTTTGGGCAATTTTGGTAAATAATAAGAGCTAGAGTCACCAAACTTGGCATATAGCTTCTAATATAGAATATATATATGCATTTGATGTTGGAAGAAGAGGGTTCAGGGTATCCCTTAGTCGGGAGCTCCCGACTAGAACCTCTTACTTGTTTGTAATGCCAATGCATAAAAAGGATCAAAAACTTAGCTGATTTATTGGAAAATATACAAATTGTTGTATTTGAAAAATCTTTAAATTAATTTCACCCGGCGAAATGAAGTCCTGGCAAGATCGTTGCTAATTAACACTTGGGATCCCAAAAATCTCGAAGGGTTTTGTTTTTTTTTTTTTTTTTTTTTTGTGGTCAAGTTAAAGACATTCAAGGTTCAAACATGATTGATTTTAGAGATATTCTTGCCCAGACTCTGTTGACTTTGTATGTTGCTCAGGATAGCTTTTTGCAGGACATGTGTCTGCCTTATCCAGGAGATTTACCCCATCAAGGATGTCGGTATATCTAGGTCAGCATGATAGTGCTCTTATTTATGTAATATACTGCAAATAGAAATAGAAATAGAAATAGAAATAGAGAGTGATGTCTGACTGAGTAGAGATGCGTGAGGTCGCTGGTTCAAATCCAGCTACAGTTTTCAATACTTTCTTTAATATGTGATTATTCACAAGGAAAAACCACATTTAGCTACTGGAAATAGAAATAGAGAGTGATGTCTGACTGAGTAGATAGCTTGAGGTCGACAGTTTTCAATTCCTTAATATATATATATATATATACTTATTCACCTGGTAAATAAATGTTGAGGCAATTCAGAACCTATCCCCTTATCGCCTGGTATACGCGGCATTGTTTGTGCTTGGTTCACATTCACTGCATCGGACTTCTGGCATTTCTTTTGCACTCCACGCTCACATTGCCAGACAGCATGGGGAGTGGGATTGGTTAGGGAGATGGGTAGGGGCAGGGGGAGCATGCAGCACCTCCTCGTCCGCTTTTGTTGCTGTTTTTGTGCGTTTTGTGCATTGTTGGTCTCGCTGTGCGCCTGGTGCTCGCATCTCCACAGCCAGTGGGTGTGTGGGTGTGTGTGTGTGTGTGCTGGGGTTGAGTTATGGCTGCGAATCGAAATGGGGGCTGGGGCTTATCCGACTGTGGAGAGCGCGTTGCTTTGGCTTGGTCTTGTTGTCGACGGGCGCTTCTTTCTTTTGTGCTGCAGCAGCTGCAGCCCATCCTTGCAGCCGTGGCCATGGCCATGGTGTCAACAGGTGGCGCCAAGCTCCTGGACGGCACGCGCCGTTTCACACGGTTCACCCACACACAAAAACACGGCTCACACCCGCCCCGTCTGCCCTCTCCTGTCGCCCGTCTTCCGTCCACGGGCAGCACAGTGTGAAGGACGTTCAGTTTTCTTTCGTTTTGTGGCGCAACTTTTTGTGCGTGTGTGCGTGTGTGTGTGTGTTGACTGCAAAATTTGGCCTGCTCCTTTTTGGAAAAGCCGCACGTTTTCCTCTTTGCTTTCTTTGCTGGCAGCACTCCGGGCCCGGAACCGGGCCCTTTTTGGACACCATCCCAATGCCCAATCGTCAGTCAGTTCACGCAAGGGCGCATTATGTCATCTATTTTTTTTGTTTGACTCTCGATTCGTGTCCAACTTTGTTCGGTTCGAGTGTTTAGCCTGTGCTTGGCATTTCTTCCTTTTTTTTATTTGTTCAATACAAACGCAAAAAGTCTAAAGAGAAGCGATTTATTTCGAAAATATTTTGATTCATTTCGAATGAATTCAATACATAACATTTTGACAATAAATAAATAAAATCAATAAATAAAATAAAGTAAATAGAATAAAATGAACCAATCTAAACGTTTATTCAGGAATCGGAGCACAAATTTACGATATATATTGTTTTGATAATACCTTACGGTCATCAGAAAGAAAATCCAAGTAAAAGTTTGTTTTCTGGCAATAAAACTTTATTTACAACTTGTCGCTAATGGAACTAGCTAAAATCACAGAAATTCTATTGACATGGTTTTATACTCATATATATATTATTTAAGTAACTTCTTCTTCTTGGCTTTGTTAAGAGTGTGTGAGTGGGAAATTGTTCTGGGAAATGGCCTTTCCTATCCGATCCGATGATGAAGAGAGTTTCGTCAGTTCTGTAAAAATCCTACAAGATCCTTATGTCTCATTCCAGATCCTTTATAGAAAAACAGTTTCGAGCCAGAATTCTCTTGATATAATTTAAGCATTGTTTGATGCTTAAATCACTCCAAATAATAATTTTATACGTCCAGCTCGACTCGACTATGCAATAAGCAGGATAACATCTCCTTTTTTTTTTTTGCTCTTAGGAACGTTGAGGTGTTCCCTTAACCAGGTTTTTAAACTTCTGTCAACGTATCTGAATGCTGCAATAGAAAAATAAATAAAACATTAGAATTTGCCTACTTTCAGCACTAATTCGACCATTAAAAATGATTTTGTGCTAATGTAAAATTATAAAATATTTATATAGTGTATAAAAAGTATAAAACTTTGTGTAGATCCGCGCTTTTGTTGCAAACAGAAAATATCTCAGAATCGAACATAAGGTATTCCAAATAATATATATATATATATATTATTATATAAAAATATGCTGAAGATCAGAGAGAACGTATTTAAATATTTTACGTGAAAATAATTCTTGTGAATATCGTGTATTCTTAAGCTGGTTTGTGTCTTGGCTTTTCGCTGTCTGCACTGATCAAATTTGCGATAAAATTTTCGCACACTACTTACTGAAACTGGTTTGTGTCCGGGCTTTTTCGCTGTGCAGATCAAAATTGCGGCAATGTTTCGCACACGTCTTTTAGAAACTGGTGTGTGTCTAGGCTTTTTCACTGGCTGTGCTGCTGATCAAGTTTGCGGCAAAGTTTCGTTCACATCTTTCACTCGAAAGCTCACTCGACGCTTAAAGCTCATTTGAGCGTTTCGGCTGACGGCCATGAGCGAAGCGTTTTCGAGTAGTTTGCACAAATCCAAACTAAGCCCAACAAAAACAATAGATAAGCAGCAATTGGCTTGGGAGGGGGGCATAAATCAGTGGGAAGCGCTCTTAAGACTCAGATATGCTTAAGAGCGGCAACGCGAAGAGAATGTCGAGTGGGCGGCCGGGCACAAGTTGCTCGCTCTTCGCAGCGAAAGGAAACTTGTTTCGGTGGGAGAAGTGGGCGCCGCTTTGAAGGAAAATGGGAAAATCGAGCGCATAAAAAGGACTATAACAACAGTAGCTGCTGCAGACGCGGGGCCAGCTCCAAAAAAAAAAAAAAATAACTCGAAAGGGCAATACATAAATGGAAAAGAAAACGAGACGCAATGAAAGGAACGTGCGCACTTCGGCGTCGCTGTCAGCGTCGGCGTCGGCGTCGACGTCGACACAAGCTTCGGCTGCGCAGCTTCAAGCTTGTGTCTATGTGTGTGTTTGTGTGTGTGTGAGCTCATGTGGGTAGACAAAACTTTCGCTTTCGTTGGGTCGCCTTCGTTTTTCCAGCAGCTTCTTTTGCTCTAGTGCTAGCGACGACGTCGCTGTCGGCGTCGCCGCCGTCGTCGTCGTTGGCGTCGACGTCAACGTCAACGCGCAGCCTCTGCCAATTTTTCTTTTTCTCAGCTGGCACTTGAACGAAAAAAAGATTACAACAACAGCTGCCCAGAGAAAATCGCTTGAAAAACGGCATGTGGAAATGTGGCAACAGATAAATTTCTATGCCAAAATGAATGGCAAAAAAATGCGAAAATTTCAAGGATACAAAATGGGAACAAGCAGTCTCAAGGCCCAGGTACAGTTACAGTTACAGGTGCAGGTGCAGGTGCAGTTGAGAGGCAGGTGAGGGACACGAACATAACTGAAAATGGGCATCAAGATGACCTTGAACCAACTCTGGCCCCTCGCAGCCCTGACCAATATTTACACCGGACGCTGAGTCCCGTTATATTCGATCACATGCAACTATGCAAGTCCCGTAGTTGGGCTCGTATAAGAGATGGCAGCGGGCCGGGCTTTTACGGCACGGTCCAACACGAACACGAAAATAAACTGAGGCGCGTTCCAGCTCAGTTTAAGATACCTTTTGGGATGAATTTAATAGCCTGATTCCACTAGCATATGCTCAAAATATGTTGCATTTGCAAACCTTACATTCTTCGATTCCATTAGCAAGCGTGAGTTGTCGTTAACATGTGAATGGCAAAAGTACTGCTAAAAAAACAGCGGATCGCTTTGATTGGGACTCCAGTTAATGGACTTGTTGCGGGATTTGGCCATCTTTAAATGTTAAAAACGTGTGGGATTAGCTAAATTTAAAGTTATAATTTATACAGGCAACATATTTCGCATTGGCAAATAATGTAGGAAATGTTGACAGCGGAATTGGGCTAAAAGTTTATATTCTTGTATAAAAATAATAGTTTTTCGATGTTGGCAAAGCCCCTTCGCGAATCTGAGCAGAGCCAGCTGGAAGCATTTGCTGGGCCAATGAGAGAAGTTGCAGAAGTTTTTAGAAATTTCTTTTATCTTTAAAAAATTATGAATAAGCATTACGGAATATTTTGATATTGCGAACATCTTTTCATTTAGCTAGTCAAGTTCTAGACATTTTGGGAGAAGCATGTGAGCTATAAACGGGGGTTGAATCAGGATATATATATCTGATATTATATATACATATTTTTAATCTGATCTGATTTGTAAAAAATGGCAAATTATAAGGAAAAAAGTTGTCACGAGTTCTTTTGTCTGTCTTTCACTATGAAGCATACAAACTGAGAGTCCATGGAAACTATAGCCATTTTCTAAAGAGCATTTTTCAATAATTTCCACCCAATTTCGATAATATAAAGTATAAAAGCACGTTTTCTGCTCATCTGCTGTTCCTAGTCCCAACCGAGTGCCTCTGGGATCCTTTGGATATTCATCCCTTCGCCTTGACTCCAAAGGAAAACCACCTGTAAGCTGAGTTGACCAGAGGCGAATGCTATTGATTTTGCCTATGTTTGTTTCTATGCTGCCGCATGCCACATGCCGCATGCCACATGTGTGTTCTACTTGGAATGGGCTGCGTTGGGGCAGCTAGCGGTCCACTCGCTGTCGCTGTCGCAGTCACTGCCGCAGTCGCTGCCGCAGTCGCTGCTGGCAAAGAAAAAGCAAAAAGAATAAAATGAAAATAAAGGATTTTCATCTGCTTAGCTTTCTCTTTTGGCTTTCGCCGAGTGACGTGTCACTCTGCAGTTGCTTATTGCTCTTAAAACTTTCTTCAACAGGTTGCAAGTTCGCTCCATGTGTGTGCGTGTGTATGTGTGTGTGTGTGTATGCTGACTCTCAGCTGTTGGCAACGGACTCGTTATTCCTGCCCAGCCCAGCCCAGTTCTTACTCGCATGTGCGACCTTGGGCACTAGCTAAGCGCTGTCATGGCAGCAGCCAGGCAGCCAGCCATGTAGCAGGCGGTCAGCCCCTTGTTATCCCGCTTGTCAAGCGCTCAAAAGCCCGCCCCCACCCCCGCCCACACGCCACTAATCCTGGCAACCACACACACACATACACAGAGAGCGAGACTCAAGTGTGGCGACCCACATTTGTTGTCTGACATTTTCCCCATCATTTCTCTACTTGCCCGAAATGGAGATATGCCCAATTCTGGACATCTTAAGTAGCTTGACAGCAGCCGAGTCGAGGAATATTTCTAGATAAGTCTGAAGACTGCTGCTAGAAGCTGATAATGTCCTGCGATCAACTGGCGATGCTTACACGCTCAATCGATTGAAAAGGATATATAATCTGTGGTAGAAATCAATTTTCTAAGTCCTTTGACTCGTTTTCGGGAAGTTTTGTTAGTCATTTCTAACAATAGAAATGGATTTATTACGAGCTGAAAGATCTGCTTATGTCTGGAAGATTGCCCACCTGGAAAACCCAGGTCTTCGGAAATTTCCTGTGGTCGGAAGGACCAACCATTCAGCGCCTGTCAACCTTCCTAGGATCATGGCCATGGATGGACGGAAGACTTGGCTTCCCTGATAATGATCGATGAGTTAATCGTGCTGTGGTCTCGGTAGGCATTTGGACGGAATCATGTGGTCGGATGAACCATTCAGCGCCTGTCAAACAAGGATCCAAGGAACATGGCCTGATAAGCAAAAGACTTAACTTCCCTGATGATGATCGATAAACGAATCGTGCTGTGGTCTAGCAGGCAGCCCGATAGGTTTTTAGAAGGATGGTCGGATGAACCAACTAATTAGCGGCTGTCAACCTCGCAAGGATCATGCCGGATAGATAGACACAACAGTTGGCTTCCCTGTTGATGATCCATAACTTAATCGTGCTGTGGTCTAGCAGACAGCTCGGTAGGTTTTTGGACGAAATCAGTAGACCGTTAATCGAACTACTTGGCACTCTCTCGCGTATGCGAAAAAGGGCTCAATTTGTGGTTTCACCCGGCCAGAGGTGTCCATTGCAAATTACTATGCTACGAATATGTGTGTTTCGACGCGAAACCTGTTTGCTATCTCTCGGCTCTCAGCTCTCAATGCTCGACTATCGAGACTGCCGACAAACTGCTTATTACTTGAATTCTGCGATGCGGCTGCATTAACTATGTCTCGCTGCGAGAATGCATGAGCTTGTCCCAAAAGATTTGAAGCTCAGCTGCAGGCAGGGGCCAGGAACCAGGGGCAGGGACACCAAAACAAGCGATGCAGAAACTGGGCCCGATAACGAAACCGAAACCGGGCAAAAAAAAAAAACCAAATTGAATGCAACCAAAAAGGATGGGGAACGGAGGGCAGCGACAGGGGGAAAAAACAACACAGCGATGCAAACATAAAATCCAAGTATTAAATTGCAACGACCTATATAGAAAGAAGGCAGCGCGATGATCACCAGAAAGAGCGGGAGTGAGAAAGGGGATCGGGGCAGTCGCTGGTGATTTGTCCCCTTATCCTGGTCTTACTTGTTTTTGCCCAAAAGTCAGAGAGAAAGAGAGAGAGGAGAGAGAGAGAGAGTCGCCAAGGATTGAGTGGGGAAGATTTAAATTGAAAAGTGCATTGTGAGCGCATAATGTTTGCCAAGCTTGTCCCGGCTGGAAGATGATGATGATGATGATGATGATGATGAGGAGGACGAAGTCAGATAACGTGACCTGGCGCACCAAAATGTTTCGAGTTGGTTTTTTGGCAATGCCAAACACACACACAAATACACACAGAGAGGGAGAGAGAGAGAGAGGGAGAGAAAGAGAGAGAGAGCACCGAGCAGCCCGCACGCGGAACTAAGAAAACTAGTTTCCAACAAAAAAAGGCAACCGAGCTCGGGCTTCGCCCGGTTTCACTCGCCCTTGGCTGCAGCTCCCTTGGTCAACTGGTTTGTTTGAGTCTCAGCATTTGATTGAAGTTTTTAGCACAATTTCACTTTGGCCAACTTGCTGCGCTGCGCCGGCCATCTAAGCCCCGGCTCTCGGCCCAAAGCCAAAGCCGAAGCCCTTAATTAGCAGTCTTAAGCTTGCCTTCACTTGCATCCAGCTGGACTGGCAGTCAGGCTGCCAAGTCAATCAGCATCTGCTGCTCTAATGGCTGCTATTATAAAAAGCGATCCAAGCGATCTTTCGACTGTACTTGCTTCCACTCGAGCGATGGAATATCCCAAGTTGCAGCAACCGAAATCGAACCAAATGCGCATCGGATTTGTATTACAGCGCGCAGAGCAGGTTCTTAACCCCTTTTGAGGGCAGTTATAAAAAGGGGTCATTCGAGATTCCTCAAGTATCTCAATTACCCAATCCTGCTTCTGTTTTCTTCTATTTTAACTATTTCAATTATTGTTGGTATATGCCATAAGCCTGGGGAGTAGACCTCAACATCTAGGGAAGCAGGAGAGCTATCAACTCATTTAATATACTCCATCTGGATTGACCTACAAAATGTGGTATCTCATTATACAAATTGGCAAGTTCTTGAAAAGAAATTCTTCTTAAATGTTTTCTAGCATTTTTAATTACCAAGTCTAAGTTTCTAAGGTCGCAGTATGCCTTCCCCTGTTGCCACACTGTGCTATACCCTTTTTATGCGTTTGCAATGGGCATGAGGACAAAAAACGGCCAAGCCCAGGCTGAAGACTGGGTCTCTGGTGTTTGGCCTGTGCGTGTTCTGTTTTGTTTTGTTTTATTTTGTTTTGTTTTGTTAGCACCGTTAAGTGTTTATCATGTAAAACACCAAGGAAACATGTCTAACATGCCAAATATGTATGACCTACAAATTATGCGAATGCGACACCAGACAACAAGAACACAAAGAGAAGGAGAAAGCGAGAGAGAGAGAGAGAGAGAGAGAGGGAGAGAGACTCGCAGATGCTGTTGCCAAGTTGGGCATTATGTAGACGAGACTGGTGCAAAAGCGTGGACTCGGATGAACAGCAGAAAATCAGGGATTACCCGCAAGAGTCGAGGTGGAGGAGACAATACTGTCCTTGATGTTGCCAGCAGGGCTTTCCTTGGGTCTCAGACAACTCAATCTCAGTCTCGGCCAGGCCCAAGCAAACACTTAAGACGCACACGCAAAACCCAAACCAAAAACCCGACCAGAAGGCCACCCATAAGAAAACCAAATGTGACCGTGAAGACCACTGGACCTGACCCTCCCCTCCCCTCCCCCCCTGAAAATAACTTGTGGACACCCTTTGACCCGGCCCGAAGCGTTCGGGTGTGAAATACTTTTGCGGTTAAGCGTGTGTTTTCCTGGATCCTCCTCCACTTGTGCATGTGTGGAGGAAATATGTGAGCATTCAAATTAGACAGAATTCCTTCCAAATAGCCGACGAGTCTATTATAATATTATATGGCTGACAAGCAGCTGGCTTGTGTCCACAAAAGGTTCTCCCTTTTTTCACATACCGCACGGCGAAGGACGTCCAAGGAAATCATAATTGGAAATTACACACATAATCATCAGACAAGCACACACACACACACTCGCAGGGAGACTCGTTTTCATAGCTTTTCCCAAGATGGCGCGCAGCCCTCGTCTGGAATTTATTAGAAATTCAAGAGTGAAATTCTCGGATTTCCCAGCACGTCGTCGATTGAGTGACCCCCAAATGCGTTGAGGAAATGGGCTAAAGGGCGGCAGGGCAACAGGGGAAATGGATTCGGTTAGCTCTGGGATTATTGCCGGGACTCCAGAGAGAGAGAGAGAGAGAGAGAGAGAGAGAGAGAGAGAGAGAGTACGCCTGGCTGGCGTGCGTGTTGCGTGTTGCGCCAGGCGATTTCACTCGTGGGTAAGCTTCCCAATGTAGCGCATGATGGGGCCACGTCTCGCAGGTATTATGTAAATTAATTAGCAAACGCGGCCATGCACACCGGCACACCCCTTTGCATTTGAATTGTTCGCAGAGGAGCGAAGCGCAAAACTATTGGACGCGGCTGTCAATCAGTGCAAGAAGAAAGGAAAGGAAGCCAAAGTCCAATCTCAGTTGCCAACCTTGAGCTATTCCTAATGATGGCCACTTAAGCAGTCGCTGGGACGGACGACTTGGAGCTGGTTCCTGGTCGAGCAGACGGAAGTCAACCCCAAAATGATTTTAACACTTTTATGATACTTTTGTTGCCACTTCCACTCGTGGGCGCCACAAGACGCACCCTCTCTGTCTCTCTCTCCCACTTTCTCTCTCTCTCTCTCTCTGTATCGCCCTCTTACCACCCTGCCACATGCGACGAGCATAAGGCATTCGACTGTGCGCCTCGGCACATTTATTGATATGGGCGACCGACCCTCCGACCGACCGACCGTCCTGCTCGGGCCTTTGTGTGTTTAGTTTAGTTTTATGGGGTGTCCGGTTGCCGTTACAGACAACACACACACACACACACACAGCACACACAACACACGCACAACAAGCAGCAGGCGGAAGGACCTGAATCGGAAGCCGAGTCAAACGAAGGCGGCTGTCCGCAAATTAGCATGATATGTGCCTGGGCCTGGGCGAGCAGCGGGCTCTGTGTCCACGATTAGGCCCATCAAAGGATTAGGCAATGACGCCCATAAAATAGGCAGGCAGCACGCCAAACCTTGGGCAAGGGGTAGGCAAAGGGTGGCTGCGGCTGCTTCTGCTTCCTGTTGTTGTTTGCCCGTTGACTGCTCACAGGCTGGCAGGCGAGGTCAAAGGTTTAAAAGTTTTGACACGCAATTACTTGAGCACATGTGGGATAGGCCTGTCTGGGGAGGGCAACACAAGAACCCGGAACAGGACAAGCAAGGGCAAGGGCAAGGACTAGGGCTAGGGCAGGGGCAAAGGGTTGTTAATATCATTTTAAGTGATTTTATGATGAATTTGTGCCCTAAAATTCCAACTCATTTGCACACACACACGCACACACTCGCACATCATCAACATCATCATCAGCTCCGCCCAATTTTGTGGGTTTTGGGCAAAAGTTTTAGTGTGAAATTTCCACAGTAATTTTATAGGCGCACTTAAGCGGTTTTTGCCTCTTGGCAGCACTTCTTTCTAAGCCCTGTCAAACCCCCCCTACCCCCTCTCCCCTTAGCTGTAAGCATGTGTGCGCGTGTGTGTGCGGGGACGTGTTGATTTTGTGGCATTTCAGCCTTTTTGAACTTTGAACTTGTTTGGTAGTTTTAAGGATTGTTTCCCCGTTTCCCGCCTGCAGGCTGGCCTGATTATGGCCCATCATAGGCTAATTCCATTTGTGTGTCTGGGTGTGCGTGTTCGTGTGTGTGTGTGTGTGCGTATGTGCGTGTAAATGTGTGAACTTGTGTGCGTTATGTTATGTGCATGTGTTTATTAGCGTGTGACAAATCATTTAATTCCTTAATCGTGTGTTTTCTAACTCCATTTGATGGCATTCTAATTGGCCCGTGTACAGGAGAATAAAGTGGGAGGGGGGCACTTTTAAATGGCCGATTAAATATTAAATAGTTTTCCATACGCCAAGTATCTGATATATGTATGTATCTAATTAATATTCCTTTTGGGTCGACTGTGAGTTTAAGTTTATCTGATTAACAAATTCCACTGGCGACATTTCTCACATTTTTTGCGAATGTATAATATGTTGCCTGTACGCTTTCCCATTAGAAACCACATTTGTCATATTTGCAAAATATGTTGATATTCGCCCCGAGTTATTCGTGGTTTTTGCGATGATATATTGAATTTCGCATCGATGTTATGAAAAATATAAAACTATCAATACCACAAACAGCTGATATAGCAAAAAGATATAGCTGAAGGCAAGCGATAAATTTGTATATTATAATTATGTAAATTATAATTTTTAATTTAACAAATTCCACAATTTTTAACATTTTAAAATGGCCAAATCTCGCCAAAAGACCATTAACTGGAGTCCCTACTTTGAGACCGTATTCTTTGACTTTCAAAATCAAAGCGATCAGCTGTTTATTTAGAGATTATTTAACGTTACTTTTGCCACTCACATGTTATTCAAAGAAAAATACAGTTATACAAAATTGAACAACAACAAGGGAAAGATAAAGAGATTTAACAATACATTTGTGGCGATTGACGCGGAAACATGCCTAAAGTTGGCTCCACTTGCATTCACAATACAGTCAATTTGATTCGCGCAACGCTGGGTAATTTCTTCTAGTATATTTTTAATGGCGATCATACTTTAAGGTTTATGGCACCTTGGCTGCCTTGAACGCCGGCAAATCCATCCATTTGCTCATTTTTGCGAGCTGAAAAGTTGCCTAGTCGCTGGAAGAGGATCACCTTGAGCTTTGTTTGACTTTTGCAACCCAAAAAGGAGTGTGTGTGTGTGTGTGTGTGTGTGTGTGTGTGTGTGTGTGTAAGTGTGTGTGTGTCTTATCTTAGTCATTTCGGTTTGGTATACACTTTTTGTGTATATTGCACGCTTATTTTGTTTTCTTATATATTTACTTTTGCACATTAATTGAAAGAACCCTCGGATTGCTGAACTTTAAGATGCACTCTACAAGATACATATATGAGAAAGAAAAAAAGGGTTGTAGCTCGTTGCCAGCAATCATTTTTCAAATTGCAAGCGCATCGCACTCATAGAGAGAGAGATAGAGAGAGAAAGAGAGGGAGAGACTGGAAAAGAGCTCGAAAGATGGAGAGAAGACGGGTGCATTGATCCCAAAGACGCGAGCGAAGAGAGCTCCAAAATTCAATTTTGAAGCCAACATCTACGAAAAGCAAGAACAAACTAAAACTGATGTGTGTGTGTGTGTGTGTGTGTGTGTGAAGACAAATGCGAAAAGAGAAAACACAAAAAAAATGTTATGCCGAATAAATCCAAAGACACACGACCTCGTCCTCGTTCTCCTCCTCCTTCTCTTGCTCGTCCGCGAAGCTGGCTGCATAGCCTTCAGCACCCTGTATGTGTGTGTGTGTGTGTGTGTGAGCGAGAAGGATAGAGAGAGAGAGAGAGAAAGCGAGATAAGTTGGCAGCCATACTCTGTCTCTCTCTCCCTCTCCCTCGCCCTCTTTCATAGCTGCCCTTGTACAGTCAGCCAGGGCCTCGATCGGCCCCTAAATACTATGTGGGAGAGCAAAAAAGAGCTTTCCGTCAGATAAGACTAAGCCAAACTTTACTGGAATGCGCCTTCCCCAAAGGGGGTTCATCACTTTTGTTATATACATATGTACACATTTATATATGTATGTATATATATACATATATACGGCTCCTAAATAGACGGGGAGCGCGAGCAGCCAAGCAAGACAAGCAGCAAGGAGGGCCTGCGGGCAGGGGGAGGGGGCGCTGCGGTAAAGCAAAGTCACGCTGCGGTTTTTTATTGCCTCCGCTCGAAATGCGGTCTTTGAACTACCAAAAAATAATAATAATAAAAAACTGCAGGCTCTTTTTTTCGGGGAGATGCCAAGTGATCTATGTAACGCCGCAGTCGCTGTCGCTGTCGCAGTCGCAGTCGCCGTCGCAGTCGCAGTCGCAATAGGCGTCGTTGCAGTCCAGGGGGCATCTAGAGGGCTGCAAAAGTGTTGGTGAGCGCAACGAAAGCGAACAGAGAGAGATAGAGAGAGAGAGAGAGAGAGAGAGCGAGAGAGAGAGAGAGAGAGAGAGAGAGAGAGGGAGTGAAATATAGAGCGAGAGTGAGCGAGTAGGAAGGCGAGAGCGAGGCAACTTTTTGGCAAAAACAATATATTTTTGGCCAATTCACTCACTTTTTCGCTCTCTCCCTCTCCCCCTCTCTCTCCCATTCTCCCCCTCTCTACTTTACTCACTCACTCTCAATTTTTGTCGGAGCGCAACGCGTTTATTTCGTGCTCTGTGAGAGAGGGGAAGATCGCTGTCCGTAGTTTGAAATATGCAAGCGCACACACACACACACACACATGCCGCTGCAAACAAAGCTTTGAACATGCATACTGCGTCCGCCCCCCTCTGAACCCCCCCTCCCTCCCTTTACAAAGTGGCCTGCAGCCCTGGCAAAGCAGGCATCTACTCGTCGCACTTCCTAAATTCTCAGCGTTGCCCTCGCTAGGTCGCTGCGCTGCGATCACAGTTGTCAGTGTGTGTGTGTGTGTGTAAATGTGTGTGTATGTGTGTGTGCGTTGAGAAACCTCAAAAAGTTGTACTGAAGCCGTTAACCTCGGCTATGCGTTCGTCGTCCGAGTTTGTTTTTGGAAATTATCAACGCGCCGTATGGCTGCCCGGTCTTAGTCTTTGTCGGAGCATGGCAGGAGGGCGGATCGGTGGGGGGTGCAAGCAAAATGCGACATTGATGATGATCAACACAGGCGTCAGGAAGAGGGGGGGGGGAGAGGAGGGGGGGGGAGACGCTTAGCCACCATCAAGTAAATAAGTGAAGTCATTTGCTAAAATGTTGGCAGAGGCAGCGCCTCGCACATGTGTGAGGCAATAATAAAAAGGCAACAATTTTAGTCACATACAGTGCCTGCAAATGCACACACACATACATATATATATATAAGATTTATATTTATATATATGTATATACATATATATATTTATATATATATATGTGTGTGTGTGTGTGTGAATGCGCTTCACGAAAATTACACAAAAATTACGCAAAGCAAAGCAAAGCAAAGCAAAATAAAAATCAAGAAATGCACACACACTCGCACACACTCGCACACACACACACACACACTCAGAAACTTGTTGGAGATCTGAAGCTTTCGTGAAAGACCAAGATTTGTGAGTTGCAATATTTGGCACACACAAACGAGTTCCGGACATGCAACTGCGCTGCACACATCTCACCAAGCCCCCGCCCCTCCCCCCACCCCTGACACCCCTCTCCCCTCCCCGTACTCTCTTGATATACTTAGTCGGTTTTTTTTTTGGGCACAGCTTTCTATGGCTGGGCGCAGGGCGAAGGTGCAGATGATTTCCAATTGGCGTCGCCCTTAAATCATGTAAGTCTCTCTGCCACGACAAAGATCGATGCGATCCGTTGCACACACACACACGCACACACAAACACACACACACACAGTTAGCAGATGGGCCGCGTTAAAGTTTGTGCTTTTTTTTTCTTATTGCATTTTGCATTTGTTTGCTTTGTTGAATTTGTAAGCGATTTCTCCTTTGCAAATTGTTGTATTTATTTATTTTTTTTAGTGAATCGCTTTTTTATTTACACTCCGAGCGAGTATTTAAAAACCACAAATAACATGCAATATTTAGCTTAATATTTATCACTAAATACTAAATTACCATGAACTAGTTGAAGAAACTTATAAAAAGGAGCAGAAAATCAAGGGAGAACGGGTAGTTACGACGAAAAGACACCCTTGTATAACTAGCACTTGCGGATCGGTAGATCTAGTAGAACTGCGACTTGCGCATCTCTAGATATTTGAGGAAAAGTACTCAGTTTAGTCTCAAGTCAAGTTTAGTTAGGAAATCTTGTTAAGCAATTCAGATATTCAAAGAATAACGTCATTATCGAAAAATAATCTTTTCGTATGGCACCTTTATTATATACCCGACATGTTTGAAATGTCTTGAAATGTATAACGCATAGAAGCAGACACTTCCGACTCCAAAAAGGTATATATATTCGTGATCAGTATCAACAGGCGAGTCGATATAGCCATGTCCGACTGTCCGTCCGTCCGTCTGCTTCTATGCAAACCCAGCTGGATCGGACCACTAAATCATATGGCATCTATCTATAGGAACGATCGGTCGAAAATTAATTTTTGTTCTTTGGAAAACTTTTTTGTTTTGCAAGACATTTTTACCAAACTCGCAATTTATAAGTTTCACTATGCTACCTACATTTATGCCAAATCCTATCAACATCAGACCACTATATCATATAGCTGCCTTAGGAACGATCGGTCAAAAAGTAGGTTCTTGTATGAAAAACTTTTTTGTTTTTCAAGATATTTTGACCAGACTCTGCATTGATTAGTTTCACTATGCTCCTCATAAATGTGCCATGTCCAATCAACATCGGACGACTATATCATATAGCTGCCATAGGAACGATCGGTCAAAAAGTATGTTCTTGTATGGAAAACCTTTCCCTGTGATAGACGCGGGCAAGCATTATGAAAGATTCCCTCTGCAAGGGTATTCATATTATGATTAATATGTAGCTTGAAGTTCTGCCTGAAGAGGCGGCAGTTTGACTGTGCTTCAGGTCAAAGGGATCTCCGCTCAGGTATTTAGCCAGGAATTCCTGTGAGAATTTCGGGAAAATTTTAAAATTGTAGCCGTTAAAGATTTTTCCCTAGGATCTCGTTTTATTTTTTTTTTTTTGTTTGATGATTCCTGGCCGCAGCAATAAAATTGGCCTTTGTCAGGGCTCATTTTCTGACTGCGGTTGAGGTTGAGGTGGGGCTGGTGGTTGGGGGGTAGACTCTGGACTCAGGTGCTTCAGGTGGGGCCGGTGCAGTGCAGCGGAATCAATTATAAATGTTTATGCTAATTTTTTGCGACGCATTTTTTATTAAAAGCAAAGTAAACACAACTGCATAAAAAACAATGCGAGGGCGTGGCCGCGACGGCATATAAGTAGCCCCAGTCAGCCCCTCCCCCCAGCCACAAAACAAAAAAAAAAAAAACAAAAAACAAAACCTTTTCGCACGAAAAGGGCAAGTAAGTAATACATTATATTAAAAATATTAAAAAAAAAAAGGCCTTCTCTTTGCATAACAAAGAAGAGGGGGCTGGCAGCGAGACAGAGATAGCGGGAGGGGGTGGGGTGGAGGGGTGGAGGGGGGCTAGCTGTCAACAGAGACACATGCACATAGAATACTTATGTACACACACACGCGCACGCTCACACACATGCAGATGGAAGCGCAAATTAAATTGATAAATGCACAAAAAGATACAAAAAGTCAAATTGCATTAAAAAAAAAATAATAGAAAATAATAAAAATATAAGTAAATAGCAGCGCGTAGGCACAACAATTTGTTGTTTATATAAGCCCCAAACAGGAAAAGGCCAGAACAGCAACAAAAAGCACACACACACACACACACCCGCACACCCGCATACCTGCACACACACGCCCACGCAGACTGGAGGCGAGTTTAACATAATCCAAAGTATGTGGAAAAAAACAACAATAACAACAACGACAAAGCGCGCAAACACGTATACAAATATAATAGATAAATATACGCAGGACAGTCGAAAATGCAACCACCGTGTGTGTGGAGGGGGTTGGTGGGTGGTGGGGAAGGGGGCGGGGTAGGCCCTACGATCGCAGTTGTATTATATTCTTCAGCCCCCCTTTGAAACTGGGCTTGACTGCACGCATTTTTATGTGCTAGTGTCCAGCCTGCTCGCTCTCTCTCCCTCTCCCTCTCCCTCTCTATATATCTTTTTGCCTCGCGCTTTCTCTCTCTGTCTCTTTCCCTCTCTCTCTCTCCATCGCACACGCACACCGATTAAAGTAGATGGGCACGCACTTTGTCTACGGTCCATCCGTCTATCCGGCCGTCCCGTTCCGTCCCGTCCCGTCCTGTTCCGCCCCGTCCGTGCGTCGAATGTGCATGGCATTTTCATAACACTCCGGCTCTGGCCGGAGCGCAGGGGATCGGACGGGGCGTATACGTAATTTGCCTGCCGACGCCTGTTGCCCACCCAACAAACGCGGCTGAAAATAAACCAAAACAAAAAGTGAAAACACAACAAAAAATAAGGCGAAAAAAATGATGTCAGTAGAGAAAACGAGCAAAACAACAGACGTCAGAATAAAAATGAACCAAATGGAAAATGCCCACATGCATGCATGCGTGTGCATGCGTATGCATGTGTGCGTGTGTATGTGTGCATGTGTGTGGCTAACGAAAATGCAATGGCGGCCAGCATATCCGGCCTCGCCCCTTCCCGACCCCCCCTCTCTTAACGGCCGCTGCATTTGCATTTTATTTTCGTGCGTGTAATGCAATCGGCTGGACACAAGCGACAGGGTGTACCGCGTGGAAAGGGACAGGGACAGGGTGTGCGAGTATGTGCGTATATATGTACATGTGCCTGTACATATGTATATACATATGCAAAGTTTTGGACATGCTTTTTAATTTTTATGTTTTCAGCTTTGTTTTTTGTCATTTTTCTTGTTCTTTTTTTTTCCTCTCATGCATTTTTTAGCCACCTTTTTTTGGTTGCATATACATATGTACATACATATGTGTACGGCATGCATGTATGTACGCATGTGTGCATGTACATAGCTATGTACGTCACGTTGATGTTAATGTTAATGTAATACTTTGGCAGCCCACACAGTATTAACCGTTGTTTGTATTTAGTTGCAGCATACATGCATGCATGCATACGTACATACATGCATGCATGCATGCATGTGTGCATGTACAGCGTACATACGCATGTGTACATAGTTAACGCCTAAAGCCCCTTAACTATTGGGTTTTTACTTTTTGTAATCCGCCTTTTCACGCAGTTTGTTTACGCTGCCAATTACATTATGTGTATGTGGGTATGTGTGTAGTGAATGTGTGGTGTGTGGACTGCCTTTTTGTCAAGTTGCCTAACCGCAGGCACATAGACCTCTTAGTTAATATCTCGTCGCAAGCTAATTGCAGGCTGTGTTAGGATCTCATGATGTGTCACCCTGTGCGACTAGATGCGTCACCCTGTCAGCAGCGAACAAGAAGAACAGTTCTCAGTGCGAGATGCAACGCATTTCCCCCCAGCTACAAATTTGTGATGCATCTTTCCTGTTTTTCTTTCGCCCTCATAATGTGTGTACGTGCCCCTCTGTGTGTTTGTGTGTGTGTGTGTGTGTGTGCGTGCGTGGGAGTGTGCGTGTATAAGTGTATAAGGGTATAAGTGTATAAGCTGCAATTCAGTTTAACATGGCTGCTGTCCCTTTTTTTTGGGGGGCATCCAATTTGTCGCCTGCGCAGAGGACGTGTTATTAATGCGAATGCGAATGCGAGTGTGAGTGTGAATGTGAATGCGAGTGGGTGCATTTTATGAATGCACTTGAGAGACAAACCAGCCCTCCCACCAAAATATTCGTGATTATTTTGTTGTTTTGCTGTTAGCGGGACTCGAAGCCCGAATTGTTGCCATATTGTTGTCATATTTATAGATGTCCGGGAAATATATTATTCTTCAGCTTATCCTATCGAGAGCTCTGTCTGTCACGTACGACAGCTGCCACCATGCAACAAGTGGCATCATTGCGAAATGGGAAAATTATCACAAATTGTTAATGCCACCAAAATAAGCATCTATTGTTGGGTTCTCTTAATAAGCCTTAAAATTGATTGACGAAGTCAACAGTTTATTATATTATAGATTTTTTTTTAGGCTTTTGAATAAGTGGAACTGTTTTTCGGTAAATAAGCTAATTAAATGAGCTGTTTTTTAAGGGAATTCATTTAACAAGACTCGCATACAAATTTGGCATCGTCGTATGCGAAAGACATAAAAACACAAATAAGTGCCAATAGCTGCAAATAATAGTCAAAATAATATTATTCAAATATTATAAAAAACAATTTTAAAATTATGCCTTTCTTTATTTTCCCATACTTTCTCAAATTGTCTGAATAATAATTATTAATAATTCCAATTAAAAATTAAATTAATTTTTTATTTCATACTTTCTCAAATAGTCCAAATAATAATTATAATTATTTACAAATTAAGTTTTACTTTATTTTGCGCATACTTTCTCACTCTAACAATCAGATGATTATGCATTTGCATTTGCATTTGCGTACAAACTGTACATCTACACGCATGTGTAGCTATGCATGTGTGTGTACGTGTGTGTGTGTGTGTACGTGGGCTGTTCGATGGAGAATTATATATTACTGATGTATTTGCTGGAAATTTCATTATGCACACACACGCACGCACACACACATAATCGCATCGCAACGCAACGCAGCGGCTTTAGGCCTATTAAGCAAACATATTACCAATACACACACACACACGACCACACACAACTCTCCCCCCACCCCCCTTCATCCTAGTTGAAAGCAGAAACAAACACGCATACGCCACGTTGGCTGCCCGAAATTCGCTGCGACGCCCAAAAGCAGGCAGCACAAAGCACACACACGCACGCACTGTTTGTGTGTGTGTTTGTGTGTGTGTGTGAGTCTGTCTATGTACTTTGCCTAAATGTGCATGAGTACTTGTATGTGTGCGCACATTTTAGCGCATTTTTATATAATTTCCACTTTGTTGCCCCGCGCTTAATATTTATTTTGGTTGTTTTGTTCGCCTTTTTTCCGTTACTTTTTTCTTCTGTTTTTTTTCCGTTTTTTTTTCTTTTTTTTTTTTTTGTTTTTGTTGTTTTTTTTTTGCTGCTATACGCCACGACCTTGCCGCACCACACCCGCCAGCTGCCAGCATTAACTTTGACTGCGGTCCACAGCTGCAACTGCAGTTGCAGTTGCAGTTGCAGTTGCAGCGCAGCCACTGCAACTGCATTTTATAACATTTGCTTTGTTTTTCTCTTTTTTTTTTTTTTGTGTAGGCGCCGCGCATAAAAAACGCCCATAACTGCCGCGGCGACTGGTTGAGTGTTCGTTCGGTCAGATAATCGTCGCTGCATGCGTGTGGATGCAATTTTGGGGTTGTTTTGCAGACACACACACACACACACACACACACACACACACGGCACGCACACGCACACACACAGGCACACGCACACGCACAAAAAAGGTGCAACAAAATTTTAAAAAATAGGGGAATACAATTTCTACATTTCATTTGGCATATTTTTTAACTTTTTTTTTTTTTGTGGGCGCCAGCGCTGATGCCGTTTCCGACGTCGACGTCGACGTCGACTGCGCGAGTGTGAGAGCGCGCAATAGCACGCCCGCAGTCCCAGCTCGGCCGCGTCCTTTGCGTGCATCATGCATCCTGGCTGGCAATTGCATTCAATGTCATTGCGGAGCTGCTGCGCCTGGATATTGGGGCGTTTGGTATTGGGTTTTGCGGGGGGTGGTGGGAGGCGGGCGGGCGGTCATCTACGCTTCGCAATGGCTGCCTTTTTTTATACGTTACTTTTTGTTGTTTTTATTATTATTTTGTTTTTGTTTTTGTTTTTTTTTTTTGTTTTATGGCATTGCCCACTTTTTGTGGAGAGTTACTTTTGGTCGTTTTTTGGCATCAGCCTCTGCAACGGCAACGGCAACGGCAACGGCAGCGGCAGCGACGCATCCGGCGTTGCGTGCGTGCGTTGCGTTGCGTGCGTGCGTGCGCTCGTCCAACTCCTGCGCCAGAGCGAGCCGGCTGCAGTGCATCATTTGGCATTTTTTTTTTAGCATTCGCTTTGTTTTTTTTTTTTTTGGACTGCATTTTTTATTTAGTTTTTATTTATTTTTTGAATAATTTTTTTTTTTATTTTTTGCGTTATTTATTATATGGCTCGCGAGTTTTTGATAGGCCTACTCACGCGGCTCATTTTTGGGGGGGATTTGAAAAGCTTGCTTATGTGCGCGTGTGTCTCGGTATGTGTGTGTGTGTGTGTGTGTAGAAGAAGCAGCGGCCACCCCAACTGCCAGCCCAGCACCAACTGCGTATACTTAATTATTGCTGTTGCTTTGCTCTTGCACATTCAGTTGCCCCACTATCTGTGTGTGTGTGAGTGTATATGTGTGTATGTGTGTGCTCGTCTCTGTGTGTGTGTTCGCGTACGTGCGTATTGTCCTTAACTAAGTAAATATAATGAGTTGCACAGTGAAGCAAAAGCAAGCAGCATTATGTATTTAGAAATTATCGATAAATCGAATAAATTAATTATATACTGACTGACTGACTGACTAACTGATTGATTGATTGGTGATTTTTATTGAATCCTTTTTGGGTTCGAAATCGAGCAAGCCTGGGCGTCAGAATAGCATGCGGTAGGCAAATTTTGCCAGCATGTTTTTTGAAGCGAGTTAAATGGGATTTGATAAAATTCTCGCACAGGTGCGAACAATTTGCGGCATAAGCGATCGTTTTCGAATTTCGAAAAGTCGAGTCGGGAATTAAATGTGAAAAAAATATAATAGACAAATTTGATTTTGGAATTTTCTTTTAGCTTTATTAATTATTTTAATCTCAAAATTCGACCGATCGTCTTCAAACCAATTTGCAAAAAATGATTTCAAGAGAAAGCAGACGAATTGTTTATTGAATTTATTAGCGCTTGCTAATTAAATAGCTCATGATCATTTAAATAGCCGCATTGGAGGTCCTTTGGGCTACATACATTGCATAATAATTTCGGCAATTGTGCAACATGCGGCACACACGGCGCTTGCAACAAAAGGCGTTATGAGGCATGGTGCATGTAGGGGGGGAGGCGAGAACTTTAGCAAAAAATATAATACAAATTTACACCAAAAGTGTGGAACTTTTTTGCCATTTGAATAGCCGATGTCGACGTTGTTGTTGTTGTGATTATTATTGTTGTTGTTGTTGTTTCGGCTGCAACAAGACACGCACGCACGCACTGCAACTGCAACTACAACTGGTGTTTGTGCATTTGTGTGTGTGTGTGTGCCTATGCCTGTGTATGTATGCAAAAAAATTATAAAAAAAGAAAGAAAGAAAGAAAGAAGTGTGTGCATTTATTTTGTTGCAGTGGACAGCGACAGCGACAGCGACAGCACAGTCGGCAGCGCAGTCGACGTTAGTGTCCGCATAGGCCGAAAAAGGACGAGTGCGGCGCTCATTTGCCAGCATATATAGATATATACATAGGCATATGTATATCTCCAATATGTGCATGTGTGCATGTGTGTGTGTGTGTGTGTGTGTGTGTGTGTGTGTGTGTGGGTAGGGGTTATCGAAGGTGAGCGTGGCGGGGGGCGCAGTGGGGCCACGCAGGTATTGTGCGCACATATTTTTATAGGGTTTCCATTGCAATTTTTATTTAATTCTTTTTTTTTTATATATATATATTTTCGTTTTATTTTTTCCTTTTTTTTATGTTTTTTTTTTTTGTGCAGCATTTGGATTACGCTTTGTTGCCTCCTCGCTGTTTTGTGTTTCGTGTGTGTTGTGTGTGTGTCACGTATGTGTGCGTGTGTGTGTGTGTTTGTCTCTGTTTCGTTGAATTTTTGTTGCTTTTAGTTGTGTTTGTTGCTGGGTCGCCTTTTTTTTTCAGCGATTTCTTTTTGCAGCCTGTGTTTTGGGCAGATTTTTATTTTTCGGTGGCAGCGCCGGCCTCGGCTTTGAAACTGAGGCTGCGGAACTGGGGAGCTGGTGGGGGGAGGGGGGGGGGGCTCTCTGGAGGGGCAACCACCGCCGCGGCCGCCGCCGCTGCAGTTCAATGCAGCCACGGCCTTTGGAGCGCGAGAGCGAGAGAGGACGAGTGCTCGCCATGGTTGGGTCGGAGCAGAGCCTGAGAGCGTTAAGTAGGGGTAGTCAAAAGTGCACGCACACACATTAACGAGTCTGTGTGTGTGTGTGTGTGTGTGTGTGTGTGTGTGTGAGCTGGTGAAATGGACATGATGATGATGATGACGGCTCGCTGGTCATTATGAGGTTGCCTGCATATTATGTGCAAGCCCCGCAGCGACTCAGAACGGACTTTGCCGTTGGAGCATTGACAACTGCAAGTCGATACACACACACACACACACACGCACACACACACATGGACACACACACACATGCATGGACACACGCACATAAACGGCTAAAATCGCCGCGACGCCGGCATCAAATGCTGCCGCTGCGACGTCAACGTCAACGTCAACGTTAACGGCGAAGCCGAAGCCGACGACGCTGATCCCAAAAAAGTTTCTGGGCAACATTATTTTCGAATAGTTCAGATCCATTTAGATGAACATCAGTTAGCTATCGGATTGGACGTGCGTCGACGAACCAAGCAACCAACCAACAAACCAACAAACCAAACAACCAACAACCAACAACCCAAACAACCGAACAACCGAACAACCAACAGGCAAACAACCGAACAGCCAAACCCAGCTGGCCGCAGACAACCTTTGGAGGCGCCTCTGAGGACGAGTCCTATAAAAAGGATTCCTCAGCAGCGAGCGGCAGTCAAAGTCCTGCGACTGCAACTGCCATCAGGATGCCAACAACAACAACATTTTTATTGTGTTGCAAGTTGTTGAGTTGCCGCCACGCAAAACGCGCTTCGATTTTTTTGTTAAAGTGCTGAAAAACAATTGTTCTTCGACATTTTTTTTTTCTCAAATGTGAAAACTGCAAAAAGTTACAAATTTTCCCAGTGAAAACAGTTATTGAAAAAACGATAATAACAACAAAATATTGAAAATCAAATCAAACTGTTTAAATAGAAGTCAAGTGTCCCAAGTGTTTCGCTGTATTCCATGGACTATATGCCACGTCCTTTAAGTCTCATGAACTCAAAACCTGACCACAACAAATTCCGAAAAGTGTCAGCAACTTTTTAAGAGGATCAGGATCATCGCACGATTCCCTTAGGTAGGTAAAGGCCATTTCCCAGTTCCGTGTCTAAGTAAGTACTTATGCCGAACTTTTTATTATGCCATGTCCGTCCGTTAAACACAAAATTTCAAGAATTCAATGAAGAAAATAGTTCTGAAATGTTAATTTTTTCAACTTACAAGCTTGGGTTTCGTTTGAATTTATTTGGATTAGTCATCATCTATAAATGGAAATAGAATGAAAATAGAATCATAATTAGAAAATTAGAAAAAGTTCTATGACAGCTAAGGCCATAATTTATTGTATAACTTTTATGTGCGACACATTTGAAAAAAATATATAAATAATAAATAAATAATTAAAAAAAATTGAATTTGAACCGGCGACCTTGCGCTAGTTAGTTCGACAAGCAGACACATAAGCCAGGCAGGCTCATGAAGTCTTTCATCCTTAGTTAGATCTCCATTTTTTCCAACTTGGAGGACGATCCCCAATTCAGGTCTCAAATTCGAATAAAAACGAAACTTTTGTCAAAATTTAGAAAAAACAAAAAACATAAAAAAAAAAAAACTCTACAGAAGCTAAGGGCATCATTTATTTTTATTTGTGATTTATATGCGACACACGTTAAGAAAAGATAAAAGTTTAATAAATATAAATATTTATAAATTAATAAAAATTGTCGCTGGATTTGAACCGGCGATCTTGCGCTTGTTAGTTCGACAAGCAGACACCTAAGCCAGGCAGGCTTCAAAAATCTTTCAAAACAAACTTAGACCTTAGTTTTTTTTTGCCCCTCTCTCACTTTTCCAGCTTGCCAGTCAGCTGCCAGAAACTCTTTTTTTATATTTAGCCAATCAATAATATAATCTAATATAATCATAGTAATATTTGCAATATCAGGAACTGACAACAACAATATTTGCTATCATAATAAAAGTCGAAGCCAAAGCGGAAATTGCCGGCTCTCATAGAAATATGCGCCGTCTGGCGTCAAAAATTACAAAGTTATAAAAACAATAAGAAAAACGTTTACTTTATAATTATTCACACCCAACGCGATGCAAACAGCAAACAGAAAAAAAGAAGGAAAATTCACAAAAAAAAAAAAAACAAGAGAAAAGCGAATGCATAGAAAGCTACTAAAACGACGTTTAACACGCGGAAACGAAAACTTCCCTTCCCGTCCCGGCCCGGACACGGCATGTGCTGCGGTCGCCCAAAAGTAGCTACTGCCCCAAGCCACAGGCGGCCCCAGTACCAGTCCTCGCCCCAGCCCCAACCCGGGCGCCCGCTTTTGTCAATGCCGTAGCCAGAGGCGCGAGGCGCGAGGCGCGTGGCATGGCCGTGGACACAGCGTGGATGCAGCCGCACTCGAGCTCTAGCTGCAGCATAAAAGCAGGCAACAAAAAAAATGTAAACATAGACAGAGTCAACAAAGTTGGCCCGGCCAGGCCCGGATGGGAGCCCCTGTCCCAGCTCGTGACCTGCTCCTGTTACTGCCCCAGAGCCAATCCCTTGGCCAGGCCGAGCTCGTGGCACGTTTTCAAAAAGTCAATTGCTAAACAATCGAGTAGCCTACTCAGGGCCATCCACTCAATTTGATGGCCTAATTGTAGGATCTGTTTGGCCATTTTCCCATTTGGGATTTCCCCAATCGTGTTTTTACCTTGTAGTGCTTCCCCCAAAGAAGCCGCTCGCCCCTGGGCAAGATGCACATGGGGCTGCGTGCAACCGCTAATAAGCGCTATTTAATATCAATTTGCATTTGTGCTAAATCGCTGCTTATTAATTAAACGTAAATTGAATGAAATGAAAGAAACACCCGACGCGGTGTAAATGTGTTTTGTGTGTAACCTGTGCGTGTGTAGTCCCATGTCTCACTCCACCGCGGCCAGATCACATTTAATTATGTGGCCTTTGTGCGCGTAATTGGCAACAATCTAATTTAATTAGTGCAACTGCAATGCTGCAAGCACTCATTGCCACAGTTACAACAGTCCCCCCCCCCCCTCGTTGCCCTTTCCATTCCCAATTATCTGGCGAGCTTCACTCTGCTATATTCGCAACAAGACCTGCCTCTAATTATTTACAATAGTAAATAATACCAGTGCAGATAAACATAGCTCAAGATTCGATACCGATGCACTCTGTTGCACTAATTAGTGCAAGTGCAAAAATACTCGTTGCTTGTGGCAACAATTACGCTCGCTTGTAAGTTTCTTGGTCTGCCCCCTGGCTAAATCCAAATCCGAAATACTCCGCTTATTAGTTCAACTTTCTTTTACTGCACTCGCAGTCGTTGGCTACTCGTTGCTTTTGTGATCCTTATCATCTGCCGTCTGGCTAAATTCTATTCAAAAATACTCTGCTTCTAGGCTTAACTAAGTTTTACTTTAGCTACACTCGCAGTCGTTGGATATTCGTTACTTGTTACTCGCTACTCGCCACTCGTTTTGTCGCTACTCGCGACTTGTTACTCGCTACTAGCCTCTCGCTGCTTTCGTGGTCCTTATCATCTGCCGTACGGCTAGAAACTTTTATACCGTCTATAAGACATGTATTCCTTTTGCCTTCAGTTTCTTTATTTTTGTTCTCTTTTTATTTCTGTTCTTATACAAAAACTGGCTCTGGGATCTTAGTTTTCGACTCAAATACATTTTCAACCTACTGCAGCTTGCCCAAAGTGCACTTTTTAGACATTTCCCTTCTCAAAATCCATTCCATGCCCGCATCTAGAGAGAACTGAACAGCTACGAAGAGTACAGTACAAAACAGAGCAGAACGAGAACCAGAATCCGATTCAGAATCGAGTTGAGGGGCATCACAGAAATTCCAGCCAAAAATTGTTCGCAGTTAAATTGACTGCAATTTTTTGTTTTTAGGCAAGAGCGAAATTTACGGCCGGTTCAATGACCTACAAAAAACTGAAACCAAACAAAAGCCCCAACAAGAACCAGAACCAGAACCAAAAACCAAAACAACAACAATGAAAGCGTCGCGCAGATCAGCGAGATTCTTTCTGTTTTTGTTTCTATATGTTTGTACAATCTCTCTCGCATATACGCAGCCTATACGAGCGTGTGTGTGTGTGTGTGTGTGTGCGACGATCTTGCAAGCTGTTAGAGAGTGGCACAAAGGGAGAGCGCACCAATAAGAGAGAGCGGCAGTGCAAGGGGGACGGCAAAGAGACAACGCGTGCAGTTGCCAAAAAGCGCACAAAAATAAAAACCCGAAACTTGCACGCACACACACACACACACACACACACACACACACACTTGCAGAGACAGGCAAGCATGCATACAAAAATATCAAATAGCAAATTACTCATGCGCCAAACGACGAAGGCGACGATGACGAGAATGGAACTGCAAGGTTGGAGCGGGTAGGGGGAGGGGGAGGCGGGCAGCTTGTAAAATGCCAAAACAGGGCAGCGAGCGGCTGGAGGGGAGGCAGAGGGAGTTGATTGCATGACACTGACAACTGCGCGGCCAGCAGCAATCGGGGCAAAGGATCGCGACCAGCAGCTTAGAACAAGACGAGAAGAAGCAGCGAGAACAGATAGCAAGAGGCGAGTAATAAAAGGCGAGCAACGAGTTACATGTATGCACACGCATACACACGCATACACACACGCACATAGAAACGAACAGTGGAAGGGGCCAGGCATTGGGATCAGGCCAACATATGGCGCACAGACGAGTCAGGCCTGCCGAGGCGGCCATTAAAGTAATTACGCCGCACTTGAATCTTCCTATGGGGCCGGCCTCTGATTAATGCGAAATGCACTTTCGGCCATTTGCCTTGCTCTTATCCTGGCGATTATTAGAAATGTTTCAGTTTTTCAATGCGACCTTATAAAGACAAGAAATAATTGACTTTAAGCGGCAACGCCGACTCTTGCATACCCTGGCAGAAATATGGCATACGGGTTTGAATATGAGAGGAGAATTGAAAAGCTCGCCCTCACAAATTCAAAAAGCAATAAAATATTTAGAAATATTCGAGAATGATGACAAATGGGTGAGGGATATAATTAATATAATATATATAAAAGGAATATAAATAATATAACATATATAAAAGTGTACTATTCATCGAGGAGTCTTCTCTTTATGAATTCCCAATTAGGAACTATTCCGTAGTCAAATCGTAACTCGTCCGGCTTCAAATATCCGACTATAACTATATTCAATACAGATAATACAATAAATAGAGACATTTGATTTACAGTATAAATTTCAAGTATAAATACTAATTTTAAGCAGCGCGGCTCGTGAGGAATTTTAAGTATTTTTCCTATCAATAATAACAATAACAAATATTTCATTATATTTGAATTGCAAACGTCTTGTCTCGCTGCTCTTTAACTTGTTGGAAATCGCAAGCATGAAGCAACGAAAAACGTGAATAGAAATAGACTCTTATAATATACATAAATGTTAATCATGTACATATATGCATATATAATAGGGAGAGTGCTATATTGGGTATATACATATATATATATATTTTATTGAAATATTGTTATTCGCTTGCTTCGTTCCACATAGATGAAATAGGCTGCGCTTGATAATAATAATTATAATAATAAGTATGGTATATATGTAGATGATGCCGTATTAAATATACTTTATAGAGCCGGATATATTCCAGCGTCTGCTTGTGTATTTGCACAAGTTTTTAGCCATTTTTTTATTTGATAAAAATAAACAGAATAAATATTGCGTACCAGGAAAGACGAGGGCCCAAACAATGCATAATAATGCAGCGAACCTTGCATCCGGTTAGACTAGAATTTCGGGTATTAAATGACAACAACAACAACAACAACAGCAGCAACGGCAGGGGGGCAGAGGCAGCAGCAGCGGCAGTGACAGTGACAGCGGCAGTGACAGTGACAGTGATAGTGACAGAGAAGCCATTCTAATCTTGCAAGCCATATTGTTATACATATATACAAACGTAGAACAGTCTATGTACAAACTGACTGTTATACGTGCACGAATATATATACATATATAGATATGTATGTGTGCATTAGCTTACAATATTTATTTTCAATTTGTTCTTCTTTTGTTTTGTTTTGCGCAGTCAAACGCCTACGAAAAATGCGCAACTGCATAGGCGACAGCGGCGGTCGAAGGGGGGGAATGGGAATGTGAATGAGAACCAGAACAAGAACGCCACTTGTATGCGCACACACACACACACGCACAGCTGCACGTTGTGTGTGTGTGTGTGTGTGACTATTCAGTTTTGCTGCTGCTCAAAAGTCGAAAAATAATGTTGTATTTTTTTGGCAGTCATTGACCCGAGCAGCGGCAGCGGCAGCGGCCATGGCCAAGGCGTCAGCAGAGCAGAGGGGCAGAGACAGGCGCAGCGGCGAAGCGATGTAGAAAGATAGCAAACAACTTAAACAGAGAGCTATAGTCTCAGCACACACACACACACACACACACACACACGCCGAAAGCTTCTGACCTGGCGGTGATCTCACTGAGCGCATGCAGCTCTCGCTCTTGTTCCCGTTCTCATGCTCCACGCACTTGGCGTTGAGAGTAGGCAAAAGAGCTTTTTTTTGGCATTGCTGCAACAATGTATGCGTGCGTGTGTGAGTGTGTGTGCGTGTGTGTTAGCATACAGGGTGCTTAGAAGCTCGCTTGCAGTGCGAATCGGCTCACTGCATAGCCAGACAAATACCCAAAATGATTCACGCGCGGCCCCCGTCAAATGCGTGGTGAGAAGTGCATTGACTCCGCCTTCACAGCGATTTGCGTGGCATTGACACACGAGTACACACACATACACTCGCACACACATGTGCTTGATTATGAATATGAATACAAATACTAAATGTGAATGAGTGTGGCAAGGCTTTGACCTCGGCACTGACCAACTGGAATTAGCTGTCGTTCTCACTGCGCTGCCTACAATTTCGTAGAATACCAATCACCGATTAGTGATCACCGATCACTGATCAGCGATCAGCGATCAGCGATCATCGATCACTGATTACTGCCCTGCCCCCCGCTGCCCTGCCCCCCGCTGCCCTGCCCCCCGCTGCCCAGCTCGATCGCATTCGCTTGCCGCCCGTTTTGTTTGGCCGATAAGACACAGTTCACTGCACGCTATGCAAAACAACTGCGAAAAATTTAAAAATAAAAATACACACAGCGAAATTCAAATTCACACTCACTTTCACACACACACACACACACATACTCAAAATGTATAAGTCGGTCTGATAATATGAGACTAGTAATCAGAAGTAATACTCGAAATGCACCCTCTCTCAAAATTTACTCATACCATATTGTGCTAATACTCAAAATGAATGAATTTTTCTGATAATATGAAGGTAGTACTT